>NW_017722125.1:0-16127 GCF_001865875.1 Lupinus angustifolius | reverse complement strand
CCCCCCTGTTAGTTACAATCTTAGTCTTACACATGATACAACCTCAAAATCTATCATATTAATGATGAAGAATTTGCTGATATGTATAACAAATGTGAAAATGTTGTTGTTAATGGGTACAATAGACAAGATGGATACTTATTTAAAGAAAATCGTTTATGTATGTCTAAAGTATAAATTCTAAACTTGCTTGTTAAGAAATCTCATGAAGGGGGGATAATGAGCCACTTTGAGTCCAAATGACCCTAGACATGTTGTAAGAAGATTTGCAAAGGCACTGTGAGAATTGCATTTTTTGCAAGTGGGCCAAATCTAAAAGCAAGCCCCATGGGTTTTATACTCCAATGCCCATACCTAATTACCCGTGAATAGACTTATCCATGGACTTTATGGTTTCTTTGCCACGTTCTACAAATGGAAAAGACTCATTTTTTGTTGTAGTAGATCATTTTTCAAAAATGGCACATTTCATACATTGTAAAAAATTGATGATGCAACTCATATTTCTAACTTGTTCTTCAAGGAAGTGGCGAGACTACATGGTCTACCCTGTAGCATTGTAAGTGACAGGGACACTAAGTTCCTTAGTCATTTCTGGAGGACTTTGTGTGGAAAGCTTGGGACTAAACTACTATTTTCCACAACAAGTCATCGCCAAACAGATGACCAAACTGAAGTTGCTAATAGAACTTTATCTACCCTTTTGAGGGCAATGATAAAATGGAATATAAAAAGCTGGGAAGAGTGTCTGCCCCATGTTGAATTTTCTTACAACAGGACCACTCATAGTACCACGAAGTTGTCTCCATTTGAGATAGTTTATGGGTCCCAACCCCTAACCCTTCTTGATTTATTACCTGTGCCTAACTCATCAGTGTTGAAGCGTAACGAAGGTAAGTCCAAATCAGACTATGTGAAAAACTAGCATGAGCGAGTCCAGACCCAAATAGAGCAAAAGATGGATGGATATGCTAAATAAGCCAATAAGGGGCGAAGAGAGGTGATTTTTGAACCCGAAGACCTAGTCGGGGTCTACATGAGGAAAAAGAGATTTCCTGCACAAACGAAATCCAAACTCCAAGCTAGGGGAGATGGGCCATTTCCTGTGCTAGAAAGAATCAACAACAATGCCTACAAACTGGATTAGTGCCACAATTAATGTTACTAACCTTTCACTTTTTGATTCGAGGTCGAATTTACTCCAAGAAGGAGGCGGTGATATGAACCTACCAAAGCCCATCAACAAGGAAGAGCTAAGTGGCCTAGGAGGGCCCATGACCCGATCCAGAACCAAGAAAGCACACCAAATTCTCAACCTGCTAGTAAAGGAATTGGCAGAATCATCAAAGCCCAACAAGGAAATCAAGCCCATACATTGCACCATTTTCATATAAGTAACCCAAGTTGGCCCCCGTCAAGAAGGGTCTATTTGAGGCGTGTGGGAATCCCATTTAATAAGTGCAGACTATCATGCCCACATGTAGTCTAGGAATTATTTTCTTGCCTTATTTGAACAAACAATTACTATCTTCCTTTTTAAGCTTTAAGTGCTTGAACTTATAGTTGTAGTCAATTGCATTAAGAACCATGTAATCCAGGTACAAACAAGGGAACACCTTCCTTAATAATCCATCCGTGAGATTCCCTCTTGAAGGCCATAAGATCTCAAAGAATTCTTGCCTAATTTGAGGAGCACGTGTGGTAGAAATCCATATGGCAACAATCAAGAGCAATCAAGCAATACCATTTATTCCCTAATCAAGGTAGGTGTGTGAATTACAATCAAGGAGAAAGGAATAACTTTCCTTAAAGATGCAAATCCGAATGGAAACTCATCAATACCTTCCTAACTCACAAATAACATGTGATGGACGTGATCCTCAAGGAGATATCCCCATTTCACACGAGGCAAACATAAGGGAAGGCAATGAAAACAAATTTTGTGTTTCCTTATTAACTCCAAAGCATTCAAATCAGATTGGAATACATCAATTCCTTTCTTACTCACATTTAACATGTGTTGGGCGTGATCCTCAAGAGAACGTCCCTATTTACATGAGGCAAGTCATAAGGGAAGGCAATGAAGACAGATTATTTGTTTCCTTGTTCACTCCAAAACCAAATGTGGAAACTTGATCCATGAAGATTCATTCTCAAATTCAAAAACTTTCCTCAACCAGAAAAGAACACATAGGAATTAGATTATGGAAAGCATTCAATACAATCTTCAATTCAAAATCCTTACGATAACCGAAATAGCACATGGGGAATAGAATTAGGGAAGCAATCATTGTTTTTCACTCTTTAACGTGGACAACATGGCATGGCCGAAATCCACATCTATTTGTACTTGGCTTGGTTATTTGAATAAAAATAACTTGAATTTTATTTCGAAAATAATCCATTGCTAGTTGAATTTCTCCTAGTTTCTTGGTTAAACCAAGTTCATTTCCTATCAAGGTTCTCTTCCTTGTGGCGAAATACATTAGGCTTACCAAGCAATCAAGTTTGTGGTGCCTTCATGTTCCTATCTAATCCATCTTCTATCAACTTCCACCCTCAACCATACACAACCAAAAATCCCACACACAACCATCAACAAACATCCTTACTCAATTGCCCTAAATAATCCACAAGACCTCGGCCAAACACACTCCATAAACAACCAAAAACCAAACCAACAACAATCATACCCCATGGCCAAACAATAACCCAAACAAAAACCAATCAAAACTTTAACAAGTTTCAGAGTACAAAAATCCATATTCATCTCAAAGACTTACATTCAAGAACGATCGAAAACAAAAATATGAATCCTCACAAAATCCATTCTATCGGAATTGTAGAAATATTATATGCATTCGAGGTACAACAATCCATTCTATCGGACTTTCCATACTACGACTGAAGACTCCCTCCTGAAAATCCAAAAAAACCCTTTTTCGATTTCTTTTCTATTTTTTATGCATTGAATTTTTGCTATAAAACTTTTGTGGTTGTGTCCTGTGATTTTAGGATCTTGTTGATGCAAATTCTTGGTTGTTCACTCAAATATAACATGAATTTCCATTTCTACCCTCTATGGTTGTAACTGTTGCACGTAGTACATGACTAGGGAAAATTTGAATAAGAAACTTATTGTGGTTTTTCCCTATGATTTTAGGATGTTATTGACGCAATGATTTGGTTATTTACCCAAATTTAACATCAATTTCCATTTCTTCCATGTTTGGTTGTCACTGTGGCATGTGGTTCATCACCACGGGAAATTCAGGCTCTTTGCATAGTATTTTGATAAATTCTACTTTTGGCATAAATATTGAAATATTTATCAGAATTGGAGAAATATTATATGCATTTGGTATAGCAAAATCCATATTATTGGACTTTCCATACTACATCTGAAAACTCCCTCCCGAAAATCCAAAAAAATACCCTTTCTTCCCATTTCGTTTCTATTTTTGAAGTTTGATTATGAATTATTCTTAATTTTTTCATGTTTACTTTAATCAGTTAGTCTTTGAATTCTTTCTCCAAACCTTATGTGGTTGTATCATGTGATTTTAAGATGTTATTGATGCAAAGTTTTGGTTGTTCACTCAAATATGACATGAATTATCAATTCTACCCTCTATGGTTGTTAGTAATGCATGTAGTGCATGACTAGGGGAAATTCGGGCACGAAACCTTTTGTGGTTGTTTCCTATGATTTTAGGATGTTATCGATGCAAAGTTTTGGTTGTTTACGCATATTTAACATGAGTTTCCATTTCTTCCCTGTTTGGTTGTTACTATTGCATGTGCTGAATCACCAAGGGAAATTCGAGCTCTTTGCATAGTATTTTGTTAAATTCTATTTTTGGCATAACTTTTTAACTGTTTATCAGAATTGGGGTACAAAAATTCATTCTATCGGACTTTCCATACTATGTCTGAAAACTCCCTCTTGAAAATCTAAAACTACCCCTTTTCCGTTTCTTTTCTATTTTTTTATGTTTAATTTTGATTTTATCATCATTCTTTCTTATTCAGTTTAACCAGCTAAGCATTGAATTTTTGTTAGAAATTTTTTCTGTTTTTGTCTTGTGATTTTATGATGTTGTGGATGCAAAGTCTTCGTTGTTCACTCAAATATAACACGAATTTCCATTTCTACCGTCTATGGTTGTAACTATTATATGTAGTGCATGATTACGGGCAATTTGGGGAAAAAACTTATTGTGCTTGTTTTCTATGAATTTAGGATGATATCGTTGCATATTATTGTGCTTGTTTTCTACGAATTTCCATTTCCATTAATGTCATGTTTGGTTGTTACGGTTGCATGTAGTGAATCACCAGGGAAAATTCAGGCTCTTTGCATAGTGTTTTAATAAATTATATTTTGGCATAACTTTTGAACTGTTTTTCAGAATTGGAGAAATATTATATGCAATTGGGGTACGGAAATCCTTTCTATTGGACTTTCCATACTACGTCTGAAAACTCCCTCTTCAAAATTTAAAACTACCCTTTTTTCATTACTTTTCTATTTTTTATGTTTAATTTTGAATTTATATAGAATCTTCCTTGTTAAGTTAAATCAGTTAGGCATTGAATTTTTGCTAGAAAACTTTTGTGGTTGTGTCCTATGATTTTAGGATTTTGTTGATGCAAAGTTTTGGTTGTTCACTAAAATATAGCATGAATTCCCATTTCTACCCTCTATGGTTGTAAATGTTCCACATAGTTCATGACTAGGGGAAATTTGAGTAAGAAACTTATTGTGGTTGTTTCCTATGTGATTTTAGGATGATGTCGATGTATTGGTTGTTTACTCAAATATAACATGAATTTCCTTTACTGGCATGTTTGGTTGTTCATGTTGCTTGTGGTGCATCACTAGAGAACTTTCGAGCTCTTTTCAGAATTGGATTAATATGGTATGCATTTGGGGTAAAAATATCCATTCTATCGGACCTTCCATACTACGTCTGAAAACACTCTCCTGAAAATCCAAAATAACAAATTTTCCATTTCTTTTCTACTTTTGATGTTTAATTTTGAATTTGTTTTGATTTTTTCTTGTCCAGTTAAACCAGTTAGGCATTGAATATTTGCTAGAAAACTTTTGTGGTTCTATATTGTGAGTTTATGATGTTGTTGACGCAAAGTCTTGGTTGTTCACTCAAATAAAATATGAATTTCCAATTCTATCCTTTGTGGTTGTTATTGTTGCACGTAATGCATGACTAGGGGAAATTCAGGCATGAAATTTTTTATTGTTGTTTCCTATGATTTTAGGATGTTATCGATGCAAAGTTTTGGTTATTTATGCAAATTTAACATGAATTTCCACTTCTTCGCTATTTGGTTGTCATTGTGGCATTTGGTTCATCACCACGCCAAATTCAGGCTCTTTGCATAGTATTTTGATAAATTCTATTATATGGATTTGGTTGTCAATGTGGCATTTGGTTCATCACCACGCCAAATTCAGGCTCTTTGCATAGTATTTTGATAAATTTAGGCTCTTATCAGAATTGGAGAAATATTATATGTATTTGGTTTAGTAAAATCCATTTTATTGGACTTTCCATACTACGTCTGAAAATTCCGTCCGAAAAATCCAAATAAATACCCTTTTTTCCATTTCGTTTATATTTTTGAAGTTTTATGATGAATTTCTCTTGTATTTTTCTTGTTTACTTAAATCAGTTAGGCATTGAATTTTTTCTACAATCCTTTTGTGGATGTGTTCTATGATTTTAAGATGTTATTGACGCAAAGTTTTAGTTATTCACTCAAATATAACATGAATTTCCAATTCTACCATTTGTGGTTGTTACTGTTGCATGTAGTGCATGACTAGGGAAAATTCAAGCATGGAACTTTTTGTAGTTGTTTCCTATGATTTTAGGATAGTGTCGATGCAAAGTTTTGGATGTTTATGCAAATTTAACACGAGTTTCCATTTCTGCCCTGTTTGGTTTTTCCTATTGCATGTGGTGCATCACCATGTCAATTTTGGGCTCTTTGAATAGTTTTTTATTCTATTTTTGGCATAACTTTTGACTTGTTTATCAGAATTGGAGAAATATTATATGCATTTGGTGTAGAAAAATCCATTCTATTGGACTTTCCATACTACGTCTGAAAACTACCTCTTGAAAATCCAAAAAAAAATACATTTTTTTTCATTTCGTTTCTCTTTTTGAAGTTTTATGATGAATTTTTCTTGTTTAGTTAAATAAGTTAGGCTTTGACATTTTCTAAAAACCTTTTGCGGTTGTTTCCTATGATTTTAGGATGTTGTCGATGCAATGTTGTGGTTGTTTATGGAAATTTAACATGAGTTTCCATTTCTGCCATGTTTGGTTGTTATTATTGCATGTGGTACATCACCACGGGAAATTCGAGCTCTTTACTTAGTATTTTGTTAAATTCTATTTTTGGCATAACTTTTGATTTTTTTTTCAAAATTGGAGAAATATTATATGCATTTGGGGTACATTAATCTATTCTATTGGACTTTCCATACTACGTCTAAAAATTATCTCCTGAAAATCCAAAACAACCCTTTTTCTAATTCTTTTCTATTTTTTATGTTTAGTTTTGAATTTATCTTGATTCTTTCCTGTTTAGTTAAATCAGTTAGGCATTGTATTTTTAATTGAAAACTTTTGTGGTTGTGTTCTGTAATTTTAGGATCTTGTTGATGCAAAGTCTTGGTTGTTCATCCAAATATGACATGAATTTCCATTTCTACCCTCTATGGTTGTAACTGTTGCACATAGTGCATGATTGGGAAAATTTGGGCAAGATACTTACTGTGGTTGTTTCCTATGATTTTAGGATGTTACTGATGCAATATTTTGGTTGTTTACTCCATTGATCCATTTTATTCCCTGTTACACTGTGGCATGTGGTTCAGCACCACAGGAAATTCAGGCTCTTTGCATAGTATTTTGATAAATTCTATTTTTGGCATAACTATTGAATTTTTTAACATAATTGGAGAAATATTATATGCATTCGGTGTAGAAAAATCCATTCTATTGGACTTTCCATACTACGTCTGAAAAATCCCTCCTGAAAATCCAAAAAAAATACCCCTTTTTCCATTTCGTTTCTATTTTTGAAGTTTTATTATGATTTTTTCTTGATTTTTCTTGTTTAGTTAAATAATTTAGGCTTTGAATTTTTTCTAGAATCTTTTTGTGGTTGTGTCTTGTGATTTTAAGATGTTATTGATGCAGAGTTTTTGTTGTTCACTCAAATATTGTTAGGTATCAGTGATAGAATACACCTAGAAGGGGGGGGGGGGGTTGAATAGGGGTTGCGGGTCCCACTTACCACTATTTGCACCAAAAGCCCTATTCTATAAATTACCCAGATAATTGATTAAAGCTATGACTTAATCGATTAAGTCACATAGAATTAGCAGTTGTTGAAAGGCTCAATTACACAGCCAATTACAGATTATACAGAAATGATATAGCAGATATATTTGAATACAAATGACCTTTATTTGGCAATAATACTATATTCAAAATATCAGCTACAATAGGCAATTAAAAGCTACTTAAAACAATAAAGTGATAAGGGAAAGAAACAGCCTGCAAGTAGCTTTTTATACTAGTTCATTTTGCGGTCAACTACAAAACTACATCCGGTCCTCCCCTCTGATCTGGGAGTTTTTCTTCACTAAAATTCAAGCCAATGTATCTTACAAGACCTTGAACGCTACTTTCTTGAATTCCCAGAACCTATCCCTTGGTTTGACCTTACCCAATCGCCTAGGAAAACCTTTCCTATGATCCAGCCCCAGCCAAGAGTATGTTCTAAACTCAAGACCTCCAAGTCTTGGTGAAGACTCTCTGATCTCGTTGGTGGTACGACACCAAGAGACGACTTTCCTTGTTACACAAAAAAATACAAGAAATAGAGTAATGTGAAGCACAAAATAGCTCAAATATTACAAGAAAGAACAAGCTATAAACCCTATACAAATGTCACAATTACTAAGAATATATATAAGATCAGAATCATGAAGTACATGTAATTTCTACCCTTAAGGAATCTCTAAACAATAATGAAAGAATCATGCAAGAACAAGATAGAATGATAAACACATTTGATAATATGCAATGGAGGACATGTTAATCCCTAAGCATAATACTATCTCACTCTAATCTCACATACGATTCTCTCTACCTGTATGACATACAGAGAATACGATAATATGCAACTTAGATATTCCAAAATGAATGAATGAATGTATGTAGCATGGTGTAAAAACACGGTTTATATAGAAAAGTTGTTTTGCACCCAGTTAATCGATTATGTTCCCTGTTAATCGTTTAACAGGTTGTTAGAGAGTAACTGAATTCTGTTTTTCAGTTATCTGTTGAAACTGTTAAAAACTGTAGTCACGTTAATCGATTCAAGCTTCACTTCATCGATTAACTGGCATATTTTCGGTTAAGATGTTAATTGGTAAACTACCTATATGTTATGCTTATCAACTATACATGTTCTACCTTTATGTTATGCATAAAATGCACAAATAAAATTTATGATTAATGCATGAACATAAAATAAACTAGATGGCATGTCTCATGTAAATGATATGATAGTTTTTAGACTTTGTGATATTTGCATCTCGGTTTACCTAACCTAGACTCAATAACTAAGATACATCTAAGTCTTTAGTCTAGACATGAAGCTCTTGAATCTTTAGCATGTTGATTTTTTGAGTTGTCTTTAAGCTTTCACTAAGTCCTTTGTATTCATCAAAACATAGGCAAGCTAAGTGCTCTCTTGACATATTGCACTTCCAATCTCCCCCTTTTTGATGATGACAAACTCAACACCAAATCTTGTTTTGATGCATAGCTTGAAGATGTTCACATATTGCATGGTTGTTGATTTAAAAGTTAAAGCGCATAGCTAGACAACGGAAGCTGAATATTATTTACAACCTGCACACATTATACAACAAAAAACCTTTCTCCCCCTTTTGACATTATCAAAAAGATAAACTAAATGAAGTTTTGGTCAAAAGTAAGAAGATACATGAAGTGAACTCAAACTTTAATAAATCAATTAATGTTGGGAATGTAATTAGTTAACCAGTTGATGAAAGAATTGAACAATTGCACACATTTACCAGTATTTAATGGATTAAAATAGCAGTTTAATCGATTAAACCAATAGAATACAACAATATGACAGATTTAAGGGCATGGAGGGTTATACATGAACCAATCAAGAATGGCTTGAACAAGCATTTACATTATAGCATTCAAACAGTAGGCTCAATCAAACATAAGATATACATATAACCAAACATGATCAAGAACCATTAAACATGTGTGATATTTGACATATATAAGCAAAATGAAACCACAATAGGAACGATTTAAATTCAAATGGCAAACATATCAAGTCACAATAGTGCAGCAATAGTAGATAGTTAGAATAACAATCCAGAAAGCAAAGAGAAAATATGTCTCGAAATTACAAAGCAGCAGAATTCCTGAAAATTAGCCATATAGAAGGACTAAACCTAGGGAAATCTAGGATCTAAGGCCTTTGAATATATGGATGCGGATGAGGATCTCTGTCATTAGGTACGGTAAGACTACTATCACCCCGAATGAGGAATCTCAACTTCTCAAACTCTGCCAAAACCTCTCATTTTGTGCCTCCATTGTGTTCTGGACAAAGGTCCTTATAGCTTGATAGTGGTTATCGATGTAAACAACATGATGCTCCTCAAATTGTTCCAAATCAGTGTGGTATGAGTCCTTCAAAGACTGAAAGTGTAAGTCCATTCTATTGTTCAGCCTTTGCTCCTTGGCATCCAACTGAGCTAATCCAAAGGATGATTCCTGCGGCACAATTCCAGATGGCTCCCCGTGAGTTTCTGCATTAGCCTGAACTGTACCAGCCTAATCCTCATCATCAGATAGCTCCAAATCCACTATAGTGAAATCTTCCTGGTATTGCCAAGTACTTCCATACTTGTAGATACCCATCTTGTGGATAAGGCTCTCACCAACAAGGTGATCTTTGTCAGAAGTCTCTGTGACGATGGTGTCAGATATGTCAATATGCAGATAGTCAATAATTCGCGATATGAAGATACTGTAGGGCAGAAATTTGGATTGCAAAGTAGAGACATTATACATTACATTCAGAATTTCTTTAGGCCAATTAACCATTATATTCTCCTTCACAACATACATGAATTTCAAATCATTGACAGTAGGTTGTGCATGATTGGTGTTCCTCTGAATCAAGATGTATGCAATCAAATAGTGAAGCTATCTATTCACTACCGATATAGAACCAGCTTTAGTTAGTTCTCCCTGGACATACAGATGGGAACCTCTCAGACATGATTTATATACCTCAGCAGCATCCAAATCAACAAGTCATTCATAATCACCTAGGCTAACACCAGTAGTGGATAAGCCACCCACATTCATAAAAATGCTACTATCCATCTCAAATAGATTTCCCAAAATCATAGACCAATATCTACCATCCTTATACCGGAAGTCAACGTAAAATTCCCTAATCAAAGCGGGGTACAAATTACCTATTAATTCAAAAAACATTATAGATCCCTGAGCCTGCATACCTTGCGAAAATTCGAACTTTTGTTCCGCTATCCATGTAAGATTAAGGCATGAGAATATAATAAACTAGATCGCATGTCTCATGTAAATGATATGATAGTTTTTATACTTTGTGAGATTTGCATCTAGGTTTACCTAACCTAGACTCAATAACAAAGATACATCTAAGACTCTAGTCTAGACATGAAGCTCTTCAATCTTTAGCATGTTGATTTGTTGAGTTGTCTTTAAGCTTTCACTAAGTCCTTTGTCTTCATCAAAACATAGGCAAGCTAAGTGTTCTCTTGACATATTGCACTTCCAAATCTAATATGAATTTCCAATTCTACCCTCTATAGTTGTTACTGTTGCATGTGGTGCATCTCTGGGGGAAATTCGGGCTCTTTGCATAGTGATTTGATAAATTTTAATTTCGGCTTAACTTTTGAACAATTTATCAGAATTGGAGAAATATTATATGCATTTGGTGTAGCAAAATCAATTGTATTAGAATTTCCATATTACGTCTCAAAAATCCCTCCTGAAAATCCAAAAAAAAAATATGTTTTTTTCCATTTCGTTTCTATTTTTTATGTTTATGATGATTTTTTTTTCTTGTTTAGTTAAATCATTAAGGCTTTCAATTTTTTATCAAAACCTTCTGTGGTTGCGTGATGTGATTTTAGGATGTTATGGATCCAAAGTTTTGGTTGTCCACTCAAATATAGCATGAATTTCCAACTCTACCCTCTATGGTTGTTATTGTTGCATGTAGTGCATTACTAGGGGAAATTCAGCCATGAAACTTTTTGAGGGTGTTTCCTATGATTTTAGGATGATATTGATGCAAAATTTTGGTAGTTTACGCAAGTTTACAATGAGTTTGCATTTTAGCTTATTTTGTTGTTACCATTGCATGTGGTGCATCACCACGAGAAATTCAAGCTCTTTAATAGTATTTTGTTAAATTCTATTTTCGGCATAACTTTTGAATTCTTGATCAGAATAATATTATATGCACATGGGGAACAAAAATCCATTCTATCAGACTTTCCATACTACATCCAAAAACACCATCCTGAAAATAAATAAATAAAATCTTTTTTCAATTTCTTTTCTATTTTTTATGTTTAATTTTGAATTTATCTTCATTATTTATTGTTCATTTAAATCAGTTAGGCATTGACTTATACTAGAAAACTTTTGTCATCGTGTCTTGTGATTTTAGGATGTTGTTGATGCAAAGTCTTGGTTGTTCACTCAAATATAACATGAATTTCCATTTCTACCCTCTATGGTTATAACGGTTGCACGTAGTGCATGATTGGCAGAAATTTGGGCAAGAAACTTATTGTGGTTGATTCCTATGATTTTAAGATGTTATTGATTCAATAGTTTGATTGTTTACTCAAATTTAACATGAATTTTCATTTCTTCGCTGTTTGGTTGTAAGTGTGGCATGTGGTTCATCACCACGGGAAATTGTGGATCTTTGTATAGTATTTTGATATATTCTATTTTTGGCATAACTATTGAACTGTTTATTTGAGTTGGATAAATATTATTAGCATTTGATGTAGCAAAATCGATTCTGTTGGACTTTCCATACTACGGCTGTAAAATCACTCATGGAAATCCAGAAAAATACCTCATTTTTTCCATTTCTTTTCTATTTTTGAATTTTTATAATGAATTTTTCTTGATTTGTTAAATCAGCTAGGCTTTGAATTTTTTTCTAGAAACCTTTTGTGGTTATGTCCCGTGATTTTAAGATGTTATTGATGCAATGATTTGGTTGTTCACTCAAATATAACATGAATTTCCAATTCTACCCTCTATGGTTGTAACTGTTGCACATAGTGCTTGAGTAGGGGAAATTTGGGCGAGAAACTTATTGTGGTTGTTTCCTATGATTTTAGGATGATATTGATGCATGGTATTGGTTGTTTACTCAAATTTAACATGAATTTCCATTACTTCCATGTTTGGTTGTTACTGTTCCATGTGAGGGAAAATTCGGGCTCTTTGCGTAGTGTTTTGATAAATTATATTTTTGGCATAACTTTTAAATTTTTTATCAGAATTGGTGAAATATTATATGCATTTGGGGTACAGAAATCCATTCTATCAGACTTTCCATACTACGTCTAAAAACTCCCTCCTGAAAATACCAAAACCCCCTTTTCCATTTCTTTTCTATTTTTTATGTTTAATTTTGAATTTATATTGATTATTTTGCTAGAGAACTTTTGTGGTTGTGTCTTGAGATTTTAGGATCTCGTTAATGCAAAGTCTTGGTTGTTCACTCAATTATATAATATGAATTTCCATTTCTACCCTCTATGGTTGTAACTGTTTCACGTAGTGCATTACTAGGTGAAATTTGGGCAAGAAACTTATTCTGGTTGTTTCATATGATTTTAGGATGTTATTGGTGCAATGTTTTGGTTGTTTATTCAAATTTAACTTGAATTTCCATTTCTTCCCCGTTTGGTTGTTACGGGGGCATGTGGTTCATCACCACAGGAAATTCGGCCTCTTTACATAATATATTGATAATTTCTATTTTTGGCATAACTATTGAACTGTTTATCAGAATTGGAGAAGTATAAAATGTGTTTGGTATCGCAAAATCCATTCTATTCGACTTTCCATACTACGTCTGAAAACTCCCTCCTTAAAATCCAAAAAAAACCATTTTTGTAATTTCGGGATCTTGTTTTATTATGAATTTTTATTATGAATTTTTCTTGTTTAGTTAAATCAGTTAAATCATTTTTGTCCTCATCCCCATCCCAATTTTTATTATGAATTTTTCTTGTTTAGTTAAATCAGTTTGACTTTGAATTTTTTCTAGAAACCTTTTGTAGTTGTGTCCTATGATTTTAAGATGTTATTGATGCAAAGTTTTGGTTGTTCACTCAAATACTACATGAGTTTCCAATTCTACCCTCTAGGGTTGTACTATTGCATTTGGTGCATCACAAAGGCAAGTTCGGGATCTTTGCATATTAATCAGAACTGGTCAAATATTATAAGAATTTGGGGTATTAAAATCCATTATATCGGACAAATATCATATACATTTGTAGTAGAAATATCATTCTAACGGAATTTCCATACTACTTCTGAAAACTCCTTCCTGAAAATAAAAAAAAAAACCTTTTTTCTGTTTCTTTCTATTTTTGAACTTTGATTTTGAATTTTTCTGGAATTTTTCATTTCTAGCTAAATCACTTAGGCTTTGAATTTTTACAAGAAACAATTTGTGGTTGTTTCCTGTGATTTTCGGTTCTTATTGATGCAAAGTTTTGGTTGTTCGTTGAAATATAATATGAATTTCGAATTGTACCCTCTATCGTTAGTACCGTTGCATGTTTGTAGTGAATGAATAGAGGAAATTCAGGAATGAAAATTTTTGTGGTTGTTTCCCATGACATTAGGATGTCGTTGATGCATAGTTTTGGTTGTTTACTTAATTTAACATGAATTTCAATTTCTACCCTCTATGGTAGTTACTATTGCACGTAGTGCATGACTAGGGGAAATTCTGGCTATTTGAATAGTATTTTAATAAATTCTATTTTTGACATAACTTTGAAACTAGTTATCATAATATGACAAATATTATATGAATTTCTGGTAGAAAAATATATTTTATCGAACTTGCCATACTTTGTCTGAAAACCCCCTCCTAAAAATCGAAAAAGACCCCTTTTTCTATTTCTTTTCTATTTTGAAGTTTTATATTGCATTTTTTTTAATTTTTCTTATTCATTTAGATTATTTAGGCTTTGAATTTTTGCTAGAAACATTTTGTGGTTGTGTCCTATGATTTTAGGATGTTATTGATACAAAGTTTTGGTGGTTCACTCAAATATAAGATGAATTGCTAATTCTACCATCTGTGGTCGTTACTATTGCACATAGTGTATGACTAATAAGTGCCAAACATACCTAAAAATCATACACTTTTATGGCACTTATCATAAGCATAATTGAGAAAAACCAACTTAAAACAATACTTTTTGTATAAAATATCAAAATTTAGTATATTTGTGTTTGTATTGCCTTTTCATGTATTTTTTAGGAAATGAAATGAAGAAAAGAAGAGAAATGATTCATGGTCAAAAAGCAACAAAAGTCAAGAAAACCAAGGTCCTCAACCAGGCAGCTGAGCGTGGAACAAGCCCCGTTGAGCTGACCTGCCTGGCCTGGTCATCTGCCTGATCTAGACCAAACTACTCAATGAGGCAGCTGAGTGGACCTCCATAGCCGCTCAGCCTTGCACCAGACTAGGTCTGGCACGGTTAGAAATATGCTTGACATGGTCAGACACGAGCTTGGAACAAGCCAAGCTATTGAACAAGCTGCTCAGCGGTCAAACCAAGCTACTCAGCGGAGAACCAGACTCTTAGCCAGATTAGCAAGCAGCAAGCCACGTCCCAGTCAACACGGTCAGAAGCTGCTGAACAAGCAGCTCAGCGGTGAAGCAGATGCGTTGGGCGGTGCTTACCAGACTTGACTTAACCATCAAGCAAACCATGAAGTCATCCATGACCTCACCTCAAGTAGCCCACCATAGGCTTTTCAAAAGTAGCTCACAATAGCTGGTCTCATAGCCCACGACTAGCTTTGGTGAGTTAGGCACATGGAGGTGACTAAGCTACTTGGTCAAGGGAGCAAACCCATGCTGAAGGGTTTGGTCAGCTGCTGAGTGGTTCAGCTCAGCAGCTCAGCGGTCAGGATGTGAGGCCTATAAATAGAGGCCATTTCATTCAAGCAAAAGAGATTGTAATTGAGCATTTCTTCACTAAATTCTCTCAAAAAACACTTGAAGGCAGAATTGTCTCAATTAGGAATTTTTTCTTAGTTTAGAGTTTTCATTTTCAAGTAAGTTTTGTAATTTGTAGTTTAGAATTCAAGAGGAGAAAAGGAGAAGGCAAATGAGATGCAAAAATCAATTTTGTATTCTCATTTGGAACTAAAAAACATCCAATCCTTGGATGGAGAGCTCATGCACCTAAACATTTTTTTTGAACAAGGTTGTCTAATTTTCTACTTTTTCTTAAATTTACAAAAGTTTGGATTTTAATCATTCAAGTTGGTTCTTTGGTTGATATTATTTGATTAAGAAGTGCTTAATGCTCTTTTTAGATTGATCACCTAAAAAATAATTTCAAGACAAAAATACTTGTCTCAAACACTTAACAAATAAACTTTGGAGTAGTTGTACTACTTAGTTTATTTGACAAGTTAAGCATGCTTTTCTTAAGATCTTACATTCATCACTCATTCAATATTAGAGTCACCAATGGTTAGGGTGTGACAACCTAATCTCTTTTATGGTCGTAGTATTGTTTAAGTGATGAATATAAGTGTTTATGATTCTACCATTTTAGGATATACACTAAAAGGAGGATTTCAGACCTTGGTGTTTGGGGTTAACCAAAGTAAAACATAAGAACATGTCTAATTAGTTCAAACTCACAAGAAGTTGAGAACTATATTTTCCTTATT
>NW_017722124.1:0-13998 GCF_001865875.1 Lupinus angustifolius | reverse complement strand
AAGCCGAGATGGGGCAAAGAAGGAATCACTTATTCACATGATTATTAAGAAAGTAAGTTGTAACTGGAATATTCTTGAAACCATTATACCGGCGTTGGAATTTATTTCAACAAAGCCGAGATGGCGAACAAAGAATAAAACCGAGATCTCTTACTTACAAAAGGAACATATCGAAAATGAGAGTATTAATCTTTCAACAAATTGACACTGCTGTCAGGACGATTTGTTGAGAGAAGAAAATTCCCAACTAAAATAAAATAAACACCGAGATACGCTTCCAACAATGGCTAGGGGAAATTCGGGCATGAAACATTTTTTGGTTATTTCCTTTGATTTTAGGATGTTTTAGATGCAATGTTTTGGTTGTTTACTCAAATTTAACATGAATTTCAATTTCTGCCCTGTTTGGTTTTTACTATTGCATGTGGTGCAACACTAGTGGAAATTCAGGCTCTCGACATAGTATTTTGAAATGTTCCTTTTTAGGCATAATTGTGGAACTGTTTATTAGAATTGCACAAATTTTATACAGATTTGGGCTAAAAAAGTCCATTATATCGGTCTTTCCATACTACGTCTACAAACTCCCTCTTAAAATAAAAAACCGCTTTTTCCATTTGTTTTCTATAATTGAATATTTATTCTGATTTTTTCTTGAATTTTTTCTTGTTTGGTTAAATCAGTTAGGCTTTGAATTTTTCTAGAAACGATTTGTGGTTATGTCCTATGATTACAGGAAGATATTGTAGCAAAGTTTTTGTTGATCACTCAAGTATAACATGAATTTCCAAATCTACCCTCTGTGTTTGTTACTGTTGCACTTAGTGCATGACTAGGGGAAATTTTGGCATGAATGTTATTGTGGTTGTTTCCTATGATTTTAGGATGTTATTAATGCAAACTTGTGGTGGTTTACTCCAATTTAACATGAACTTTCATTTCTGCCCAGTTTGGTTGTTACTGGTTCACGTGTGGCATCAAAAGGGGAAATTCGGGTTCTTTGCGTTGTTTTTTTAAGTAATTTCTAGTTTTTGAATAACTTTTGAACAGTTTATCAGAATTAGACAAATATTACATGCGTTTGGAGTAGAAAAATCTATTTTATCGGACCTTCCATACTATGTATGAAAACTCCCTCCTGAAAAAAAAATTCATTCTTTCCATTTCTTTTCTATTTTGCAAGTTTTATTTTGATTGTTTTTCAATTTTTCTTGTTCAGTTAAATCAGTTAGGCTTTGGATTTTTGCTAGAAAACTTTTGTGGATGTGTCCTATGATTTTAGGGTGTTATTGATGCAATGTTTTGGTTGTTCACTCAAATATACCATGAATTTCCAATTCTGCCCAGTTTGTGTGTTATTGTTGCATGTGGTGCATCACTAGGGGAAATTCGAGCTCTTTGCATAGTACTTTGATAGATTCAATTTTTGTATAACTTTTGTACTAGTTAATAGAATTGGACAAATATTAATTGTATTTGGGTTAGAAGAATCCGTTTTATCGGACATTCCACACTACGTCTGAAAACTCCATCCTAAGAATAAATAAAAACTTTTTTTCCATTTCTTTTCTATTTTTGAAGTTTTATTTTGAATTTTTCTTGTTCAGTTAAATCAGGTAGTCTTTGAATTTTTTCTAGAAACTTTTTATTATTCAGTCCTGTGATTTTAGGATTTGATTGATGCAATGTTTTGGTTGATCACTCAAGTATAATATGAATTTCCAATTCGACCCTCTATGTTTGTTACTATTGCACTTACTTCATTACTAGGGTAAATTCTGCCATGAATGTTATTGTGATTGTTTTCTATGATTTTAGGATGTTATTGCTACAAAGTTTTTGTTGTTTACTAAAATTTGGCTGTTACTGGTGCATGTGGTGCATCGTTGGGGGAAATTCGGCTCTTTGGCATAACTTTTGAATTGTTTATCCAAATTACACAAATATTGCTTGCATTTGGGATAGAAAAATCTATTATAACGGACTTGCCATACTGCGTCTGAAAACTCCCACCAATTCTCCATTTATTTTCTATTTTGGAAGTTTTATTTTGATTGTTTTCGAATTTTTCTGTTCATTTAAATTAGTTAGGCTTTAAACGTTTTCTAGAAACATTTTGTGGTTGTGTCATGTGATTTTAGGATGTTATTGACGCAAAGTTTTGAGGTTTTACTCTAATTTTTTCTTGTTTAAGTAAAATAGTTAGGCTTTGAATTTATGCTTGAAACGTTTTTGCTTGGATCTTGTCATTTTTTGTTGTTATTGATGCAAAGTTTTGGTTGTTCATTCAAATATAACATGGATTTCCAATTCTACCGTCTATGGTTGTTACTATTGCACGTAGTGCATGACTATTTAAAATTCGGGTATGAAACTTGTTGTGCTTGTTTCCTATGATTTTAGGATGTTATTGATACAAAGCTTTGGTTATTTTGTCAAATTTCTATTTCTCCAATGTTTGGTTGTTATTATTACTTATGGTCCATCACTATGGGAAAATCTGATTGTTTGCACAATCTTTTGATAAATTCTGTTTTTGACATAACTTTTGAACTGTTAATATGAATTGGACAAATATTATATGCATTTGAGGTAGAAAAATCCATTTTATCCGACTATCCATACTATGTCTCAAAACTCCCTCTTGAAAATCGAAAAAAAACACTTTTTCCATTTCATTTTGAGTTTTATTTTGAGTTTTTGTGGAAATTTCTTGTTCAGTAAAATTAGTTAGCCTTTCAATTTTTGGTAGACACTTTTTGTGGTTGCGTATTGTGATTTTAGGATGTTATTGATGCAATGTTTTGGCTGTTAACTCAAATATAACATGAATTTCCAATTATACCCTCTCTATTTGTCACTATAGCACATAGTGCATGACAAGGAGAAATTTGGGGATGAAACTTTTTGTGGTTGTTTCCTATGATTTTAGGACGTTAATGATGCAAAGTTTTTGTTGTTTACTCAAATTTAACATGACTTTTCATTTCTTCCCCATTTGGTTGTTATTGTTGCATGGGATGCATCACTAGAGGAAATTCAGGGTTCTCTGGATAATATTTTGATAAATTCTATTTTTAGCATAACCTTTGAACAAATTATCAGTATTGGACAAATATTATATGCATTTGGGAGTAAAAAAATATGTTCTATCAGACTTTCCATACTACGTTAGAAAACTCCCTCCCGAAAATAAAAAAAAACCGTTTTTTTTCCATTTCATTTCTATTTTTGAAGTTTTATTTTGAATTTTCGTGTGATTTTAAGATGTTATTGATGCAATATTTTGGTTGTTCACTCAAATATAACATTAATTTCCAATTCTATCCTCTATGGATGTTATTGTTGCATGTAGTGCATGACTAGGGGAAATTTGGCGATGAAAATTTTTGTGGTTGTTTTCTATGATTTTAGAATTTTATTGATGCAATGTTTAGGTTGTTTACTCAAATTTAACAAGAATTTCCATTTCTGCCCAATTTGGATGTTACTGTTACATGTCATGCATCACCAGGGGAAATTTGGGCTCTATGTATAGTATTTTGATAAATTCTAGTTTTGGCATTAATTTTGAACTGTTTATCAGAATTGGAAAAATATTATATCTAGTTGGGGTAGAAAAATCCATTCTCTAAGACTTTCTAAACTATGCCTGAAAACTCCCACATGAAAATCACAAAAACAAACTTTTTCCATTTCTTTTATATTTTTCAATTTTATTTTGAGATATTCTTGATTTTTTCTTGTTCACATAAATCCGTTAAGTTGTGAATTTTTGCTTGGACTATTTGTGGTTGTGTCATGTGAATTTAGGATGTTATTGATGTAATGTTTTGGTTGTTCACTAAAATATTATATGAAATTCCAATTCTACCATATGTGGTTATTACCATTGTAGATAGTGCATGACTAGGGGAAATTCATAAATGAAAAGTTTTGTGGTTGTTTCCTATGATTTTAGGAGGTTATTGATGCAACTTTTTTGTGTTTTATAGAAATTTGACAAGAATTTACATTTCTGACTTGTTTGGTTGTTATTGTAGCATGCGGTGCATCACTAGGGGAAATTTTGGGGTCTTTCCATAGTATTTTGATAAATTTGGAAAAATATTATATGCATTTCGGGTAGAAAAAACATTCTATCGATTAGGATTTTTCATGTACAAAAAACTTTCCAAACTACGTTTGAAAACTCCCTCGTGAAAATCCAAAAAAACATTTTTTCCATTTCTTTTCTATTATTTAAGTTTTATTTAAATTTTTCATGATTTTTTCATGTACAGTTAAATCAATTAGGCTTTGAATTTTTTCTTGTTAACTCAAATATGACATAAATTTCCAATTCCACAATCTATGGTTGTCACTATTGCACGATTCGTGCATGACTAGGGGAAATTTGGGAATGAAACTTTATGTGGTTTTTTCTTATGATTTTCTAATGGTAATGATGCAAAGTTGTGGTTGTTTACTCAAATTTAACATGAATTTTAAATTTAGGCCATGTTTGATTATTATTGTTGCATCTGGTGCATCATTAGGGGAAATACAGGGATGAAACTTTTTGTGGTTGTTTCCTATGATTTTAGGATGTTAATGATGCAAAGATTTGGTGGTTCACTCAAATTTAACAAGAATTTCCATTTCTACCCTGTTTGGTTATTACTGTTGCATGTGGTGTATAACTAGGGGAAAATCGGTCTATTTGCATAGTATTTTTGGTATATTCTATTTTTGGCATAACAATGGAACTGTTTATCAGAATGGGAAAACTATTATATGCATGAGGAGTAGAAAAATCCATTATATCGGACTTCCCATACTACGTCTGAAAACTCCTTCCCGAAAATCCATAAAAAACCTTTTTCTATTTATTTTCTATTTTTGAAGTTTTATTTTGTATTTTTCTTTAATTTTTCTTGTTCAGTTAAATCAGTTAAAACAATTTTTGGTTATGTCAAGTGATTTTAGGATCTCATGCCTGAAAACCTCTTTGATTATTACTGTTGCAAGTAGTGCACGACTAAGGGATATTCAGGAATGAAACATTTTGTGGTTGTTTCCTCCGATTTTAGGATGTTGCCGATGCAAATTATGGTTGTTTACACAAATTTAATATGAATTTCAATTTCTGCATTGTTTGGTTGTTACTATTGCATGTGGTAGAAAATATTATGATAGTATTATGATAAATTCTTTTTTGCATAACTTTTGAACTGTTTATCAGAATTGGACAAATATTTTTCGCATTTGGGGTAGAAAAAACCATTTTAACGATTTTAAAAATTCCTGTTGAAAATAAAAAAACCTTTTTCTATTTCCTTTCTATTTTTGAAGTTTTATTTTGAATTTTTCTTGAATTTTTCTTGTTTAGTTAAATGAGAGGCTTTGAATTTTTGCAAGAAACTATGTGGGTGGTGTCCTATCATTCTAGGAAGTTATGGATGCAAATTTTTGATTGTTCACTCAAATAAATCATGATTTCCAATTCAACCCTCTATGGTTGTTTCCTATGATTTTAGGATGTCATTCATGCGTAGTTTTTGTTGTTTACCCAAATTTAACATGAATTTCCCTTTCTGCCCTATTTGGTTTTTACTGTTGGATGTGGTACATCACTAGGGGAAATTCGAACTCTTTCAATAGTATTTTGATAAATTCTATTTTTTGAATAACATTTTGTGGTTGTGTCTTGTGATTTTAGGTTGTTATTGATGCAAAGTTTTGGTTGTCCACTAAAATATATCATGAATTTCCAATTCTACCCTCTCTAGTTGTTATTGTTGCACGTAGTGCATGACTAGGAGAAATTTGGGAATGAAACTTTTTTGTCCTTATTTCCTTTGATTTAAGGATGTTATTGATGCAATGTTTTGGTTGTTTACTTAAATTTAAGTTGAATTTCCATTTTTGCCTTGTTTGGTTGTTATTATTGTATGTCGTGCAACACTAGGGCAAATTCGAGTCTTTGCATAGTATTTTGATAAATTCTATTTTTCGCATAACTTGTGAACTTTTTATCAGAATCGGAAAAATATTATGTGCATTTCGGTCTGAAAACTCCATCTTGAAAATCCAAAAAAGCTGTTTTCCATATCTTTTCTATTTTTGAAGATTTATTTTGAATTTTTCTTAAATGTTTCTTGAATTTTTCTTGTTCGGTTAAATCTGTAATGCTTCGAATTTTGACTCGAAACTTTTTGTGGTTATGTATTGTCACTTTAGGTTGTTATTGATGCAAATATTTTGTTGTTCACTCAAATACAACATTAATTTCCAATTCTACCCTTTGTGGTTGTTACTGTTGGATGAAGTGCATCAGTAGGTTAAATTCAAAAATGAAACTTTTGATGGTTGTTTCCAACAATTTTAGGATGTTATTGAGGCAAATTTTGGTTGTTTACTAAAATTTAAA
Source organism: Lupinus angustifolius (assembly GCF_001865875.1). Taxonomy (NCBI): domain Eukaryota; kingdom Viridiplantae; phylum Streptophyta; class Magnoliopsida; order Fabales; family Fabaceae; genus Lupinus; species Lupinus angustifolius. The sequence continues at coordinate 7,586 of NW_017722124.1, read as the reverse complement.
ATGAATTTCCATTTCTGCGCTGTTTGGTTCTTATTGTCGCATGTGGTGCATCACCTGCGAAAATTCAGGCTTTTTGCATATTATTTTGATAACTTCTATTATTGGCATAACTTTGTAACTTTTTATTAAAATTGGACAAGTATTATAAACATTTGGGGTATAAAAACCCATTCCATCAGACATTCCATACTACGTTTGAGAATTACCTCTTGAAAATCCAGAAAAAAACCACGTTCAATTTCTTTTCAATTTTTGAAGTTTTATTTTGAATTTTTCTTGTTCAGTTAAATCAGTTAGGCTTCGAATTATTTTAGAAACTTTTTGTGGTTGTGTCTGGTCATTTTAGGATGTTGTTGATTCAAAGATTTGGTTGTTCACTCAAATATATCTCGAATTCCAATTCTACCTCGATGGTTGTTACTGTTGCACGTAGTAATTGACGAGGGGAAATTCGGGAACGGAACCTTCTGTGGTTCTCTTATGATTTTAGGATGTTATTTATGCAATGTTTTAGTTGTCTACTCAAATTTAACAAGAATTTCCATTTCTTCCCAGTTTGGTTGTTGGTGACGCACGTAGTGCATGACTAGGGGTATTCGAGAATGGAATTTTTTGTGGTTGTTTCCTATGATTTAAGGATAATATTAATGCAAAGTTTTGGTTTTTTACTCAAATTTAATTTGAATTTCCATTTCTGTCGTGTTTGGTTGTTACAATTGCATGTGGTGCATCACCGGGTGAAATTCGGGTTATTTGCATAGTATTTTGGTAAGTTCTATTTTTGGCACAACTTTTGAACTATTTATCAGAAAAGGACAAATATTATATGAATTTGGGGAAGAAGAATCCATTATATCGGACTTTCCAAACCACGTCTAAAAATTCCACACTGCAAATCCAAAAAAAAAACCCTTTTTTCCATTTCTTTTCTATTTTTGAAGTTTTATTTTGAATTTTTCTTGAATATTTTTTGTTCAGTTAATTCAGTGATTTTAGGATCTTATTGAAGCAATGTTTCGGTTGTTCTCTCAAATATAACATGAATTTCCAATTCTACCCTCTATGGTTGTTACTGTTGCACGTAGTGCATTACGAGGAGAAATTCGGGCATGAAACTATTTGTGGTTGTTTCCTATGATTTTAGGATATTATTGATGCAATGTTTTGGTTGTTTACACAAATTAAAAATGAATTTCTATTTCTGGCATGTTTGGTTGTTATAGTATGTGGTGCATCACTTAGGGAAATTCGAGCTCTTTGTATAGTATTTTGATAAATTCTATTTTTGGCATAACTTTTGAAAATTCCAACCAGAATTTGACAAATATTATATGAATTTGGGGTAGGAAAATCCATTATATCGGACATTGCATACTACGTTTCAAAAATCCCACCTAAAAATCCAAAAATAACCTATTTTTCCATTTCGTTTGTAGTTTTGTTACTTTATTTTGAATTGTTCTTGAATTTCTCTTGTATAGTTAAATCAGTTAGGCTTTCAATTTTTTATTGATTCATTTTGTGGTTGTGTCTTATGATTTTAGGATGTTATTGATGCAATGTTTTGGTTGTTCACTCAAATATAATAGGAATATCCAATTCTACCCTCTATGGTTGTTACTGTTGCACGTAGTACATGACTAGGGGAAATTCAGGAATGATACTTTTTTTGGTTGTTTCCTATGATTTTAGGATGATATTGATGCAATGTTTCAGTTGTTTACTCAAATTTAACATGACTTGCCATTTATGCCCTCTTTTGTTGTTAATGTTGCATGTGGTGCATCGCCACGGGAAATTCGGGCTATTTGCATGGTATTTTGATAAATTCTATTTTTCGCATAACATTTGAACTGTTTATGATAAATGGACAAATATTATTTGCATTTGGGGTAAAAGTATCCATTCTAGCGAACTTTCCATTCTACGTTTGAAAACTCCCTCCTAAAAATCCGAAAAATGCTTTTTTCCATTTCATTTCTATTTTTGTAGCTTTAGTTTGAATTTTTCTTGATTAGTTAAATCAGTTACCCTTTGAATTATTTCTAGAAACTTTGTGTTTGTGTCCTGTGATTTTAAGATGTTATGGAGGCAAGGTTTTAATTTCTCACTCAAATGTTACATGAATTTCCAATTCTACCCTCTACAGTTATTGTCATTGCACATACTGCATGACTAGGGGAAATTCAGGCATAAAACTTTATGTGATTGTTTCCTACGATTTTAGGATGTTAATGATGCAATGTTTTTGTTGTTTACTCAAAGTTAACATGAATTTCCATTAATGCCCTATTTGGTTGTTATTATTTCATGTGGTGCATCACTAGAGGAAATTCGGTCTATTTGCATAGTATTTTGATAAATTCTATTTTTGGCATAACTTTTGAACTGTTTATTAGAATTGAAGAAATATTATATGCATTTGGGGTAGAAGAATCCATTCTATTGGAATTTCCATATTACGTCTGAAAACTCCTTCCTAAAAATCATTAAAAACCCATTATCCATTTCTTTTCTATTTTTCAAGTGTTATTTTGAATTGTTTTCAAATTTTCTAGTTTAGTTAAATCAGTTTGCCATTGAATTTTTGCTAAAAACTTTTTGTGGTTGTGTCCTGTGATTTTAGGATTATACTGATGCCATATTTTGGTCGTTCACTCTAATATAACATGAATTTCCAGTTCTACCCTCTATGGTTGTTATTATTGCACAAACAACCTGACTACGGGAAATAAAGGCATGAAACATTTTGTGGTTCTTTCTTATGATATTAGGATGTTATTAATGAAAAGTTTTGGTTGTTTAGCAAAATTTAACATGAATATCCATTTATACCATGTTTGGTTGTTAGTGTTGCATGAGAAGCATCATTAGGGGAGATTGGGGATCCTGGCATAGTATTTTGATAAATTTTATTTTTGGCATAACTTTAGAACTGTTTATCAAAATTGGACTAATATTATATGCATTTGGGGTAGAAAAATTCTTTTTATCGGACTTTCCATACTACGTTTGAAAACTCCCTTCTCAATCCAAAAAAAAAAGATTTCTTCCATTTCTTTTCAATATTTGAAATTGTAATAGGCATTCTTCTTGTTGAGTTAAATCAGTTAGGTTTTAAATTTGTTCTAGAAAGTTTTTGCGGTTGTGTCCTGTCAGTTTAGGATGTTGTTGATGCAATATTTTGGGTGTTCACTCAAATATAACACGAATTTTGAAATTCTACCCTTTGTGGTTGTTACTGTTGCTCATAGTTCTTGACTAGGGGAATTTTAGGCATGAAACCTTTTGATGTTGTTTCCTATGATTTTAGGATGTTATTGGTGCATTGTATTGGTTGATTACACAAATTGGTGATGTTATTCCATTTTTGCCAAGTTTGGTTGATATTGTTACATATGGTGCATCACTAGGGGAAATTCAAACTCTTTGCATAGAATTTTGATAAATTCTACTTTAGGCTTAACTTTTGAACTCTTGATCAGAATTGGACAAATATTATATGCATGTGGGGCTAAAAAATCATTGGTATCAGACTTTTCATACTACGTCTGGAAACTCCCACCTGAATATCGAAAACAAAAAACATTTTTTCAATTTCTCTTCTATTTTTGAAATTTTATTTTCATATTTTCTTGAATTTTTCTTTTTTAGTTAATTAGTTAGGATTGGAATATTAGCTAGATAATTTTTGTGGTTTTGTCTTATTATTTTTGGATGTTATTGATACAAAGTTTTGGTTGTTCACTCAAATATATCATGAGTTTCCCATTCTACCCTTTGTGGTTGTTACTGTTGCAAGACTAGGGGAATTCAGGCATGAAAATTGTTTTGGTTGTTTCCTATGATTTTAGGATGTTATTGATACAAAGTTTTGGTTGTTTACTCATATTTACCATGAATTTCCATTTTGCCATGTTTGGTAGTTATTGTTGCATGTGGTGCATTACTCGGGGAAATTCAGGATATTTGCATAATATTTTGAAAATTTCTATTTTTGACATAACTTTTGAACTGTTTATCATAATTGGGCAAATGTTATATGCCTTTGGGGTAGAAAAATCCATTCTATCGGACTTTCCATACTACCTCTCAAAACCCCCTCTAGAAAATGCAAAAAAACCCAATTTTGAATTTGTTTCTAGTTTTGAAGTTTATTTCGAATTGTTCTTGAATTTTTCTTGTTTAGTTAGTGTTTGAATTTTTGTTAGATACCATTTGTGGTTGTGGCCTATGATTTTAGGATATTATTGATGCAAATTTTAGTTTGTTCACTCAACTATAACATGAATTTTAAATTCTACCCTCTGGGTTGTTAGTGTTGCACGTAGTGCATGACTATGGGAAATTCAGACTTCGAAACTTTTTGTGGTTGTTTCCTATGATTTTAGGATGTATTGATGCAAAGTTTTGGTTGTTCACTCAAATTTAACTTGAATTTCCATTTCTGCCATGTTTGGAGAATCACTAGAGGAAATTTGAATTCTTTGCATAGTATTTTGATAAATTCTATATTTTTCATAACTTTTGAATAGTTTATCAGAATTGGACAAATATTATATGCATTTGGGATAGTACAATCTATTCTATCCGACTTTCCATACAATTTCTGAAAATTGCCTCTTGAAAATCCAAAAAAATAACGTTTTCCTTTTCTTTTTAATTTTTTGAGTTTAATTTTGATTTTTTCTTGTTCACTTAAATCAATTAGGCTTTCAATTTTTGCTAGAAACGTTTTGTGGCTGTGTCATGTCCTTTTACAATGTTATTGATGCAAAGTTTTGGTTTTTAACTCCAATATAACATGAATTTCCAATTCTACCCTCTCTGGTTGTTATTGTTGCACGTAGTGCATGACTAAGGGAAATTCGGGATGGAAACTTTTTGATGTTGTTACTATTGCATGTGGTGCACCATTAGGTGAAATTCAAAATCTTTGCATAGTATTTTGATAAATTCTTATTTTGGCATAACGTTTGAAATCTTTATCAGAATTGGACAAATATTATAGGCATTTGGAGTAAAAAAATCCATGCTTTCGGACTTCCATACTATGTCTGAAAACACCCTCTAGAAAATCCCAAAGAAACAATTTTATCATTTCTTTTCGATTGATGGAGATTTATTTTGAATTTTTAATGTTCAGTTAAATCAGTTAGAGTTGGAACTTCTGCTAGAAACTTTTGGTTGATGTATCTTGTCCTTTTAGGATGTCGTTGTAGCAAAGTTTTGGTTGTTCACTCATATATAACATGAATTTGCAATTCTACCCTCTATGGTTCTTACTATTGCACGTAGTGCATGACTAGAGGAAATTCGGGAATGAAATTTTTGTGGATGTTTCTTATATTTCTAGGATGTTATATATGCATAGTTTTGGATGTTTACTCAAATTTAACATGAATTCCCATCTTTGCCCAATTTGATTGTTACTATTGCCTGTGGTGCATCACTAGAGGAAATTTGGACTCTTTGCATAGTATTGTGATCAATTCTATTTTTGGCATAACTTTTGAGCTGTTTATTAGAATTGGATAAATATTATCTGAATTTGTGGTAGAAAAATCCATGTTATCACTCTTTCCATACTACGTCAGAAACATTGCACCTGAAATCAATTAGGCTTTGAATATTTATTTGAAACTTTTTGTGGGTGTGTCTTGTGATTTTATGATGTTATTGATGCAAAGTTTTGGTTCTTCTCTCAAATATATCATGAATTTTCATATCTATCCTCTATGGTTGTTATTGTTGCACATAGTGCATGACTAGGGGAAATTACGGAATGAAACTTGTTGTGGTTGTTTCCTTTTATTTTAGGATGTTATTGATGCAAGGCTTTGGTTATTTACACAAATTTAACATGAATTTCCATTTCTGTCCTAATTGGTTGTTACATTGCATGTGGTGCATCACTAGGGGAAATTCGAGCTATGTGCATAGTATTTTGATAAATTTTGTTTATTCTTAATGCAATGTATTTCTATTTATGCCCTGTTTGGTTGTTACTGTTGCACGTGCTGCATTACCAGGGGAAATTCGACCTATGTGCATAGTATTTTGATAAATTTTGTTTTCGGCATCACTTTTCAACTGTATATCAGAATTGGACAAATATTATATGTGATAAATGCCAAACTTACCTAAATTTCATACACTGTTGTGGCACTAATCTTAAGCATAATTGAGAAAAACCAACTTAAAACAATACTTTTTGTATAAAATATAACAATCTTGTATATTTGTGTTTGTATTTATTTTTTATGTATTTTGTAGTATTTAGAAAGAAGAAAATAAGAGAAACAAAAGATTCATGGTAAAAAAGAAAAGTCAAAAACCAAGGTGCCCAACCTGAACACCAGCCTGACATGGACCAAGCTGCTCAAGCAAGCCTCTGAGCAGACTTGCTTGGCCGCTCAGCCTAGCACCAGACTAGTCAGGCACAGTCAGAACTCAAGCTTGACACGGTCAGAACTCAAGCTTGACACAGTCAGACACGAGCTTGGTACATGCCCAAGCTTCTGAACAAGCATCTTAGCGATCCTACCAAGCCGCTTAGCGGAGAACCAGACTCCTTCCCAGATCAGCAAGTACCAGGTCAGGTCCCAGTCAACCCGGTCAAAGCTGCTGAACAAGCAGCTTAGCGGTGTGCACCAAGAGTTGACTTAGCCAACAAGCAAACCATGAAGTCACCAATGACCTCACCTCAAGTAGCCCACCATAGGCTTTCCAGAGTAGCTCACAATATCAGGTTTCATAACTCACAACTAGCTTTGATGAGTCAAGCATAAGGAGGTGACAAAGCTACTTGATCAAGGGACCAAACCCATGTCGAAGTGTTTGGTCAACTGCTTAGCGGGGCTGACAAGCAGCTCAGCAGCCCATAAGAAATTCTATAAATAGGGCACATTCCATTCGAGCAAAAAGGCATCAAAATCACATATTTCAAGTTCTCTACTCTTGTTCTTAGTTCTTAGGAAATTTATTTCATGTAAATTTGTAATTTTAGTTTAGAATTCAAGAGGAGAAATGGAGAAGGCAAATAAGATGCCAAAATCAATTTTTTAATCTCATTTGGAACTCAAAGCATCCAATCCTTCGATTGATGGCTCATGCTCCTAACAATTTCTTTTGAATATGGTTATGTCTTTATACTTCTTCTTATATTCTAAAAGATTTGAATTTTAATCATTCAAGTTGGGGCTTTGATTAGTGTTACTTGTTTGAGAAATTCTTAGTGGTCTTTTTAGATTTATCACCTAATAATTGATTTCATGTCATAAAATTACTTGTCTCATACACATAACAAATAAACTAAGAAGTAGTTGTACTACTTACTTTATTTGCCAAGTTAAGCATACTTTTCTTAATATCTTATATTCATTACTACTTCAATATTAGAGTAGCCAAGATTAGGGTGTGACAACCTAGTCTCTTGTGGACGTAATATTGTTTAGTAATAAATATAAGTGATTATCATTCTACCATTTTAGGACATACACTAAAAGGAGGATTTTAGAACTTGGTGTTTGGAGTTAATCAAAGTAAAACATAAGAACTTGTCTAAGTAGTTCAAAATCATAAGA
>NW_017722123.1:0-368 GCF_001865875.1 Lupinus angustifolius | reverse complement strand
AAAATGATATTGTCTCCTCAAGAATTAGTTAATATATAGTTTATTTTTCTTGTTAAATTGTTTATGTGAAAAACAACAAAAAATCATCCAAATATGTTTATTCATTGTTTGTGCTTTGACATATTTTTATGTTCATTCTATTAGGAAATTCCTTGTGGTTCCACATAACCCTATACTATACTACAATTGAATCTTAAAAGACATGTAAATTGTAAAATAGTAAAGTGTTATCAATAAATTTATTTGTTGAAAACACCTTTTAATATACAAAAGTGATGAAACTAACTTACCAACTTTTATTTAATTGTTATTTACTTTCCGCATTTTATTTATTCTTTAATACCAACCTTCCTTAAGGAAGAAATTTG
>NW_017722122.1:0-1192 GCF_001865875.1 Lupinus angustifolius | reverse complement strand
TTATTCTAACAAAGCCGAGATGGGGCAAAGAAGGAATAACTTATTCACATGATTATTAAAAGTAAGTTGTAACTGGAATATTCTTGAAACCATTATATCGGCGCTGGAATTTATTTCAACAAAGCCGAGATGGTGAACAAAGAATAAAACCAAGTTCACTTATTTAATCAAATAAAAAGAAAAACACACCAAAAAGAGAGAAATAACCTTTCAAAAAATTGGCACTACTGTTAGGACGATTTGTTGAGAGGGAAAACCTCTCAAATAAATTCTTTCAACAAATTGGCGCCGCTGTTGGAGAATTGCTTTAATAATAGAACATTTCATATTTATATGTCATTTATCAAATAATTGTGCATAACATTTTCTTTCTCCTTTGTATAAATTTATTTTTCCTTTTTTACATCTTTATTTTTATGTTTTGTACATTTGAAAAAACTTAGAAACTCAAAATGAAAAAATAAAGTGAATTAGTGGAGTCAAAACCCACTGGTTAAGAAATCTTTTATTGTTGTTATAAAATTTTTAGGAGATGTGGAGGTACCACTCAACAATTAGGTGAGCTTAGTGAGAAACCTTTTGGTTTTTCACAATTGATTTTATTTGAATCTTTCTTTACTTGGTTGGACACAATTTGATAGGATATGATCAAGGCAAGTTCTTTCAATTAGAATGATCCACTTGACCAAAGATGACAAACAAAAAATAGGAATATCCTTTGTTAACCCCTTTGAGCCTTAAAATAAAATATTATTTTAAAAATCAATCCTTGAGCCTAATATGGAAAAACAAAAATAATCTCATATACTTTTCTAAGTAAAAAGAGAGCATTTTTCAAAAGGAAGGTTGATGGAAGAAATTAAGTTGGGGGGAATGGTTGGCCATGTAACAAAGTGTTCAAGGAAAAATTGTCAATCTCTTTACAAATCAAAAAGTAAAGAAAAAGATCCAAAATAAAAAAAAGAGTGAAAAAAGATTGATAAAATTAAAGAGAAGTTACAAAAAAAGGTCAAGAAAAAGAATTAGGGAAGGAAAAATGGAAAAAAGTTGAAAGAAGTATATGTTTTTAATGAAAAATTAATTTTTGCTCTCTTTTAACTTTGAAAGTAGCTTTGAATATCTTGAAAAACCTATTTTTTATAGCCAAGCCTCATTAGAACCTAAATAAGACCTTAGTGATTCTTGAAAAATT
>NW_017722121.1:0-4123 GCF_001865875.1 Lupinus angustifolius | reverse complement strand
CAAAATTAAATTCTTGCAAACCAAACAAGTTGAGTTTTGAGTGAAACACTTACCCCATTTGGTTCCATTCTTGAACCGTGTGTGAAATGCATCTCTTTGATTGATAACATTTTTAACAAGTGAATTGCTAAATGAGTTTTTGAAAGATGTGTTCAATTCTTAGTTTGAAGCATTATGAGTCAAAGTCACATAATCATAAACACATCTCATGGAACTTAAAAGGAATCATGCATAAGTTTTGATCTTGTACAAACCTAATTTTTCCAAAGCCAAGCGGTTGTTACTTTACCTTTTATTTGGGGACAAACAAACTTTTAAGTTGGGGGGAGTTTGCTAAGTGCCAAACATACCTAAATTTCATACACTTTTATGGCACTAATCTTAAGCATAATTGAGAAAAACCAACTTAAAATAATACTTTTTGTATAAAATATCACAATCTTGTATATTTGTGTTTGTATTTCGTTTTTATGTATTTTGTAAGATTTAGAAAGAAGAAAAGAAGAGAAACAAAAGATTCATGCTAAAAAAGAATAGTCAAAAACCAAGGTGCCCAACCAGGAACCAAAGCGTGGACCAAGCCACGCTAAGCTGACCTGCACACCAGCCTGACCTGGACCAAGCTGCTCAAGCAAGCAGCTGAGCGAACCTGCTTGGCCGCTCAACCTAGCACCAGACTAGTCCTAGCACGGTCAAAACTCAAGCTTGACACAGTTAGAAGTCAAGCATGACACGGTCAGACACGAGTGTGGCACATGCCCAAGCTTCTGAACAAGCAGCTTAGCGGAGAACCAGACTCCTGCTCAGATCAGCAAGCACCAGGCCACGTCCCAGTCAGCTCGGTCAAAGCTGTTGAATAAGCAGCTTAGCTGTGCAACAGGTGTGCTCAACGGTGTGCACTCAGACTTGACTTAGCCAACAAGCAAACCATGAAGTCACCAATGACCTCACCTCAAGTAGCCCACCATAGACTTTCCAGAGTAGACCACAATAGCTGGTTTCATAGCTCATGACTAGCTTTGATGAGTCCAGCATAAGGAGGTGACAAAGCTGTTTGATCAAGGGACCAAACACATGTTGAAGGGTTTGGTCAGTTGCATAGCGGGGCTGACAAGAAGCTCAGCAGCCCAGAAGAATTTTTATAAATAGGGCACATTCCATTCGAGCAAAAAGGCATCAAAATCACATATCATCTCATACAAAATATCTCTCACATTTTGCCTAGAAATTCTATTGTCTCAAACACTTAACAAATAAACTAAGAAGTAGTTGTACTACTTAGTTTATTTTCCAAGTTAAGCATACTTTTCTTAAGATCTTATATTCATTACTACTTCAATATTAGAGTAGCCAAGATTAGGGTGTGCAAACTTAGTCTCTTGTGGACATAATAATGTTTGGTAATAAATGTAAGTGATTATTATTCTACCATTTTAGAACATACACTAAAAGGAGGATTTTAGAATTTGGTGTTTGGAGTTAATCACAGTAAAACATAAGAACTTGTCTAAGTAATTCAAATTCATAAAGAAGTTGGCAAATATTTTCCTTATTCAAAATGATTTTGTCTCCTCAAGAATTAGTTAATATGTAGTTTATTTTTCTTGTTAAATTGTTTGGGTGCAAAACAACAAAAAATCATCCAAATATGGTTACTCATTGTTTGTGCTTTAACATAATTTTATGATTCATTATATTAGGCAATTCCTTGTGGTTCGACATAACCCTATACTATACTACAATTGAATCTTGAAAGAGGTGTAAATTTTAAAATAGTAAAGTGTTATCAATAAATTTATTTGTTGAAAACACCTTTTAATATAAAAAAGTGATGAAGCTAACTTACAAAATATAAAAAAGTGATGAAGCTAACTTAGCCTTCAAGAAACAATCATGACATCACTTCAAGTAGCCCACCACAAGCTTTTCAGGAGTAGCTCACCATAGCTGGTCGCATAACTCACAACTAGCCTTGGTGAGTCAAGCTTAAGGAGGTGACCAAGCTACTAGACCAAGTGACCAAACCCATGCTGAAGGGTTTGGTCTGCTACTGAGCGGTGCAAAGAAGCAGCTCAGCGGTGGCAGGGAACTCTATAAATAGGAAGGCATTTCCTTCATTCAAAAGAACTTCAACCCTTAAAAGAACTTCTTCCCTTAAGAAAAAACACAATTCTCTCTTCTTATTCAGGAATTTTACAGCAATTTTAGGTATAAGGACCAATCCTTATCGAGCTGAACTCTGGTTCGACTCGGTTCGGCTCGTTTCCAACCATAATTGTTACTGTTGCACGTAGTGCATGACTAAGGGAAATCTTTGAATGAAACTTTTTATGGATGTTTCCTATGATTTTAGAATGTTATTGATGCAAAGTCTTGATTGTTTACTCAAATTTAAGATGAATTTCCATTGATATTCTGTTTGGTTGTTACTGTTGCATCTGGTGCATCACTCAAGGAAAATCGGGCTCTTTGCATAATATTTTAAAAATTCTATTTTTGACATAACTTTTGAACTGTATACCAGAATTGTACAAATATTATATGTATCTGGGCTAGAAAATCCATTTTATCAGAATTTCCATACTATATCTGAAAACTCCCTCTAGAAAATGCAAAAAAACCCTCTTTCCCTTTCTTTTCTATATTTGAAGTTTCATTATGAAGTTTTCTTGAATTTTTAATGTTCATTTAAATCAGTTGCGCTTTGAATTTTGGCTAGAAACATTTTGTGGATGTGTGATAAGTGCCAAAAATACCTAAATTTCATACACGTTTATGGAACTTATCTTAAGCATAATTGAGAAAAACAAACTTAAAAACAATACTTTTTGGATAAAATATCACAATCTTGTATATTTGTGTTTGTATGTCTCTTGAATGTGTTTTGTAGGATTTAGAAGAAAAGAGAATAAAGACTCATGGTCCAAGAAGAAAAAGAAGTCAAACTCAAGGTGCTCAAGTAGGCACCTTAGCGTGGACGAAGCTACGCTGAGCTGACCTGGACACCAGCCTGGCACGGTCAAACCAAACCTGGCTCAACCAAACCAACAAGGCACAGAACAAGTTGGTAAAGCAGGCAACTTAGCAGACCTGCTTGACCACTCAGCCTAGCACTAGACAAAACCTAACACGGTTAGAACACAAGCTTGGCACGGTCAGACACAAGCCTAAGCAGCTCAAACATGCAGCACAGCGGTGCCACATGTGGGCTCAGCGGTGAACCAGACAACTGAGCAGATCAGCAAGCACCAAGCCACGTCTCAGTCAACATGGTCAAAGATGCTCAAGCAGACAGCTTAGCGGTGCCACATGTGTGCTCAGCTGTATGCACCCATAATTAACTTAGCCATCAACAAACCATCATGACCTCACTTCAAGTAGCCCACCACAGGCTTTTCAGGAGTAGCTCACCATAGCTGGTCCCATAACTCACAAGTAGCCTTGGTGAGTCAAGCTTAAGGAGGTGACCAAGCTACTTGACCAAGTGACCAAACCCATGCTGAAGGGTTTGGTCAGCTGGCGGTGCAAAGAAGCAGCTCAGCGGTGGCAGGGAACTCTATAAATAGAAAGGCATTTCCTTCATTCAAAAGAACTTCAACCCTTTAAAGAACTTCTTCCCTTAAGAAAAAACACAATTCTCTCTTCTTATTTCTTAGTTTGAAAGCTTGATTCATAGAAGCTTTTGTGTGCAAGTTTTATAGTTTCTAGTTTATAATTCAAGAGGAGAAAGGAGAAGGCAAATGAGATGCAAAAATCCATTTTGTAATCTCATTTGGAACTTAAAGCATCCAATCCTTTGATGGATGGCTCATGCTCCTAACAATTTCATTTGAAAGTTGATTAATTCTTCTTCTTCTTTTATTCTAAATTAGAATTTTAATCATTGAAGTTGGTGTTGTGGTTAATTTTATTTGTTTCAAAAGTTCTTAATGCTCTTTTTAGATTGATCACCTAAAAACCAATTTCAAGTCATAAAAATTACTTGTCTCAAACACTTAACAAATAAACTAAGAAGTAGTTGTACTACTTAGTTTATTTTCCAAGTTAAGCATACTTTTCTTAAGATCTTATATTCATTACTACTTCAATATTATAGTAGCCAAGATTAGGGTGTGACAACCTA
>NW_017722120.1:0-2218 GCF_001865875.1 Lupinus angustifolius | reverse complement strand
ATTCTTTAATACCAACCTTCCTTAAGGAAGAAGTTTGGTTTGTTAATAAAATGAACCCGAAAGGGAGTAAATAAATAAAGGTCACTTAACTTTATTATTCTTTTGTTCTTTATTTATTTATTTGTTTCTAACAACTAACTATTCATCACTTTTGTACATTAGAATACCATTAAACCGGTGTTGGAATTTATTCCACAAAACCGAGATGGTATTCAAAGGTACTTAATAATTATGTAATAGGGGATTACTTCAATACCATTATACCGGCGTTAGAATTTATACTAACAAAGTCGAGATGGGGCAAAGAAGGAATAACTTATTCACATGATTATTAAAAGTAAGTTGTAACTGGAATATTCTTGAAACCATTATATCGGCGCTGGAATTTATTTCAACAAAGCCGAGATGGCGAACAAAGAATAAAACCAAGTTCACTTACTTAACCAAATAAAGAAAACACACCGAAGAGAGAAGACTCCTTTCAACAAATTGGCGCCAGTGCCGGGGACAATTTGTTGAGGGGGAAAACCTCAAATAACTCTTTCAACAATGTGTCCTGCCATTTTAGGATGTTATTGTTTAAAAAATTTTGTTGTTCACAAAAATATAACATGAATTTCAATTCTACCTTCTATTGTTGTTACTATTGCACGTAGTCCATGACTATGGGAAATTCAGGCATGAATCTTTTTGTGGTTGTTTCCTATGAATTAGGATGATATAGATGCATAGTTTTGGCAATTTATTCAAATTTAACATGAATTTCCATTTCTGCACGGTTTGGTTATTACTATTGCATGTGGTGCATCACTAGTGGAAATTCAGACTCTTTGCATAGTATTTTGATAAATTCTATTTTTGGCATAACTTTAGAGTTGTTAATCAGAATTGGACAAATATTTTATGAATTTGGGGTAGGAAAGTTCATGCTATCGGACTTTCCATACTACGTTTGAAAAATCCCACCTGAAAATCCAAAAAACCCTTTTTTCAACTTCTTTTCTATTTTTTAAGTGTTATTTTGATTTTTTCATGATTTTTTCATATTCAGTTAAATCAGTTAGGATTTGAATATTTGTTAGACACTTTTTTTGGTTGTGTCTTCCGATGTTAGGATGTTATTGATACAATGTTTTGGTTGTTCTCGCTGAAAGTGCGCATGTCAAGATAGCACTTTGGAAAGCTTTCTCTATGTGTTTAGTTTTGATGAGGACAACTTGTGATTATGAAAGCTTGAAGATCATCAACAAATCAGCTTGCTTAAGTCTCTAGATTGGTATTAGACTTAGACTAATAATTAGTTTAGGTTGAGTCTAAGGCTTAGGTAAACTCTATACATGTCTCATATGCATAAAACTTTAAATCATTTTAAGTTTTGAGATATGTCATTTATAATAATGTTCATGCATCATATAAATACATGTAATCTGTGCATCCTAGGCATAAACTTAGTGTTGAACATGTATAAATTAAGTGCATAAAGTATTTGAGTTTTGTAATTTGAAAATACACTTAGAAATATGTTGTTAATCGATTAAGGCATGATTTAATCGATTAACATAAGTTTTTGAAAAGTTGTTGAAACTGAAAACTTGAAAAACAGTTATGTTTTTAAACCGTGTTAATCAATTAACCAAGGTTTTAATCGATTACCTGGGCTGCTGAAATGATTCTTTATAAACTACGTTTTCAGAACTGAAGTCATAACTTGCATGTTGCATTTTTTAGAGAGTTAGAGCATATTTCGTGTTAATTGTTGCATCTATATGACATTGCATTTGTGAGATTAGAAAAGAGAGAATTCTATGATTTAGGATTTAGAGACATTTCATGTTTAATTTCTCATCATTTCACCTCACATGTTCATGCATTCATTGATGTTTTTGTGAAGATTTTGCATTCTGTAAAAAATTGTTTTTAATTGATTAAAGTGACAATGTATAACATGACAATGTATTAGTTGAAAACAAATTTTACAGAATACAAAATCTTCACAAAAACATCAATGAATGCATGAACATGTGAGGTGAAATAGTGAGAAATTAACATGAAATGCCTCTCAATCCTAAAGCATAGAATTCTCTCTTTTCTAATCTCACAAATGCAATGTCATATAGATGCAACAATTAACACGAAATATGCTCTAACTCTCTAAAAAATGCAACATGCAAGTTATGACTTCAGTTCTGAAAATGCAGTTTATAAAGAATCAGTTCTG
>NW_017722119.1:0-1395 GCF_001865875.1 Lupinus angustifolius | reverse complement strand
TTTTGAAAGGCCGTAAACCAAACATATCCCATCTACACGCTTTCAGATGCAAATGTTTCATATTAAATAATGGAAAGCGCGGGCTTTAGGAAAATTTAATTCAAAAGTCGATGAAGGAATATTTTTGGGTTACTCGATGCCTAGCAAAGCCTTTAGAGTCTTTAATAAATATTTAATGCAAGTAGAAGAGTCTATCCATGTACAATTTGACGAATCTTCTCCAAAAGAGAAGAGAAAGGTCGTGTCTGATGATGTTGCAGGTGCTTTAGAAGAAGCATACTCAAAAGACGTGGATAATAAGACAGCAACCAGTGAAGAATGTCAGACCAGATGTCAGGAGCATTCAGATATGCCTGCTGTGTGGAAAACCAAGAAAGCTCACCCAATCGACAAAGTAATAGGTGACATATCTACGGGAGTGGTAACCCGTAGTTCCTTACGAAATTTTTGCAATTTTGTAGCTTTTGTATCTCAGATTGAGCCTAAAACTGTTGACAAGGCCATTGAGGATGTGCACTGGGGTATAGCTATGCAAGAAGAGCTAAACCAGTTCGAACGTAACAATGTTTGGGACTTGGTCCCTAAACCTAAAGATCATCCCGTGATTGGTACCAGATGGGTCTTTAGAAACAAAATTGATGAATCATGCTTAATCATTCGAAATAAGGCACGCTTGGTGGCCAAAGGCTACAACCAGGAGGAAGGTATCAACTATGACGAAACCTATGCCCCTGTAGCCAGATTAGAGGCCATCAGTATGCTTCTTTCCTTTGCATCTAATATGAACTTCAAATTATTTCAAATGGACGTAAAACACGCCTTCCTGAATGGTTACATTCAAGAAGAAGTTTATGTTGGATGCTCTCGACTCTCAGAATCAAGAAATCCGATATGAACTTCATAGCCTCTCCTCAAGGATGGACAACATGGATATCGATGAAGATAACTAGGAGCTTGAATCTTAGTATACCTATTGTTAGGATTTTTCTAGTTGTGTTTGTTTTTAATCTCGGACAAATTTTTTTGTTGTTTGTTTTTATGTTCTTGCTGCTGGACAAATTTATGTTTTAATGTTTTATGCTTTATCTTGATTAAAACATCTTAACTATGCGCTACATTAATTTTCATATATTGTGCTATACATCCTCTATGCTATATATGCTATATATCGTTGTGTTGGACTCTTGCCTTTTCTACTTTTTGATGAAGTCAAAAGGGGGAGAAAAGTTGGGAGAGTGTATTTTCTGTCAAACTTTATTCCTGGCACTTAACTCCAAATGAAAGGGGGAGCATACAAGATAGGGGGAGCATACTCAAGACAAGTCAAGATATATCACAAAGTATGCTACTCACAGAAAATTCAGAAAACTACACTGTCAAGAAGATATTGGTTTG
>NW_017722118.1:0-594 GCF_001865875.1 Lupinus angustifolius | reverse complement strand
AGCCTGTTCTCAACAGATAATGACCCAGCCTTGGTCAGTTGACCCGGGATATACAGATGAGGACCTCTAAGAAATGACTTATAAACCTCAGTAGGATCAAAGTTATCCTTAACCAATGAGCAATCGCCTATTCTATAACCCGAAGATGACAATCCACCGACATTCATAAACAGTTCATCACTAATCTCAAAGAATTTACCAGAAATCATAAACCAGTATTTACCATCCTTATATCTGAAATTTGCATAAAATTCCCTAACTAGAGTACGGTAAACTTATCCCTTTAATTCTAGAAATTTAACGGCTTCCTGAGCCTCCATATCATGCGGAAAGCTGAAATTCTGTTCCGCCATCCAGGTTAAGTCGACATACCTTACATAAGTGGGTTTGCGTCCTAGGAACTTCGCCAAACGGGTCTCTTGCAGAATGAGCGAGTAATAAGGGTCATCGCGGTCCCGAGTGGAGGATGAGCCAGCTTCCGGTCTTCGTCCACGATTGGTAGGAGTTTTGAACCTTTTTGTGCGACCTTGCTCCATTTTAATGTAGAACCCGAATCGATGTTGGACTGAGCAGAGAAGGATTGGGCAAACCTAA
>NW_017722117.1:0-2072 GCF_001865875.1 Lupinus angustifolius | reverse complement strand
TCCCCATTAAATGCGATAATACAAGTACCATAAACCTATCCAAGAATCTCGTTTTGCATTCTAGAACTAAGCATATAGAAATTAGACATCATTTCTTACGTGATCATGTACAAAAAGGTGACTGCGTTCTTGAATTTGTTGAAACCTCTAGATAGTTAGCAGATATATTCACCAAGCCCCTTCCATGGGATACTTTCTATGTTCTAAGGAGAGAACTTGGAATTCTTGATGAACAATATCTTGATTAAAACTGCCTAGATGTTTGCTTTATGTGTTGCCTCTATATGTTTATTTGTCTCTGGTTCTAAATGATATATGTTGTAGTGCAAAATTATACCTCATGATAACTTCTTTTCCTGATAAAAAATGTGTCGATAAATCCGTTAAAATGCATGCATAAGCCCTAAAGAGTTGAAACCATTCTGCTAGCTGAAATCCATTTTTCTACCGTGTTTAATCGATTAAGCACTTAGTGTTAATCGATTACATGGGCATCATTTTCTGAAAAATCAATTTTTACATGATTTTAGTCGATTAAGCATGCCCGTTAATCGATTAAAACTAGCAGCTTAAGTGCAGACAGTACCTCGGTTTCATGCTTTTTTCGGCATTTTCTCTACCTCTTTTCATTGTTAAGTCTCTGAAATTGCAACTCAACTGATCCAAGTGCTCTAAGGTAGATAAACCTCTCCCTAACCTTCTCAAAACCATCTAGAAATCTCACATTATCATCCTCATTCCATCATATTCCAATTTTTCCCCAAATTAAACCCTAGGTTAGGTTTGCCTAATCCTTCTCTGCTCAGTCCAACATCAATTCGGGTTCTACATTAAAATGGAGCAAGGTCGCACAAAAAGGTTCAAAACTCCTACCAATCGTGGACGAAGACCGGAAGCTGGCTCATCCTCCACTCGGGACCGCGATGACCCTTATTACTCGCTCATTCTGCAAGAGACCCGTTTGGCGAAGTTCCTAGGACGCAAACCCACTTATGTAAGGTATGTCGACTTAACCTGGATGGCGGAACAGAATTTCAGCTTTCCACATGATATGGAGGCTCAGGAAGCCGTTAAATTTCTGAAATTAAAGGGACAAGTTTACCCTGCTCTAGTTAGGGAATTTTTTTTTAAATTTTAGATATAAGGATGGTAAATACTGGTCTATGATTTCTGGTAAATTCGTTGAGATTAGTGATGAACTGTTTATGAATGTCGGTGGATTGTCATCTTCGGGTTATGGAATAGGCGATTTCTCATGGTTTAAGGATAACTTTGATCCTACTGAGGTTTATAAGTCATTTCTTAGAGGTCCTCATCTGTATATCCCGGGTCAACTGACCAAGGCTGGGTCATTATCTGTTGAGAACAGGCTGTTACATTATATCATTGCTTATATTCTGGTACAGAGGAACACAAATCATGCAAAACTATGCCAAGATCAGGAGAAAAGATCTTTTTCACAATCTCCCCATTTTTGATGATGACAAACCAATATCTTCTTGACAGTGTAGTTTTCTGAATTTTCTGAGAGTAGCATACTTTGTGATATATCTTGACTTGTCTTGAGTATGCTCCCCCTATCTTGTATGCTCCCCCTTTCATTTGGAGTTAAGTGCCTGGAATAAAGTTTGACAGAGGAATAAAGTTTGACAGAAAATACACTCCCCAACTTTTCTCCCCCTTTTGACTTCATCAAAAAGTAGAAAAGCCAAGAGTCCAACACAACGATATATAGCATATATAGCATAGAGGATGTATAGCACAATATATCAAAATTAATGTAGGGCATAGTTAAGATGTTTTAATCAAGATAAAGCATAAAACATTAAAACATAAATTTCTCCAGCAGCAAGTGAAAGTGTGCATGTCAAGAGGAACACTTTGGAAAGCTCTCTTTATATGNCAGAAAAATCCTAATAGGCATACTAAGTTCATATCGGATTTGTTGATTATGAGATTCGAGAGCATCCATCCGGTTAGTGATGTAGCCTCGGAGAGAAACTAACTCATCCATAATCATTTGGTTTAAGGGCATGGCATCAGATGAGGACGATTGAGCATGAAACTCAGAT
>NW_017722116.1:0-6993 GCF_001865875.1 Lupinus angustifolius | reverse complement strand
CATCATCACATCGGCCCTATCCTATGATGAGTTCTTTAGGGTCTCGCAATGGCATAATGCGAAAGAAATGTGGGACACTGTACTAGTGACTCACGAAGGCACTAGCAAAGTCAAGCGCGCGAGATTAACTGCGTTGACCCACGAATATGAGTTATTTAGCAAATTCATTAAAAGAAAAGGAGGACTCAAGAAGTTTCAAAAGAAGGAAGCGAAAGAGTCAACCAGTAAAGGCAAGAATAACAAGGATCGCTTCACTTGCCATGAGTGTGGAAAGGTAGGGCACATGAGGTTTCAGTGTCCAACCTACCTAAAGAAGGTTGATTCAGAGAAGAGCACTCCCAGGGACTTCAAATCCAAGAAAGCTTACATCGTTTGGGATGTACCTAAGGAGGAATCGACATCGAGCACCTCAAGTGAGGAGGAGTCAGCAAAGCTGTGTCTGATGGCCAGATCTGACATCGATACAAATTCAGACTCATGCAAGGATAATAATGAGGTATATTCTGACACCTCATCCACTTCGGATGATTCACCTCCTTATGATGTATTGTATGATGCCTATGTCGAGTTGCATGATGAATTAAAGAAATTGGCTAGAATTAACATTGATAGGAAAAGGATAATCCTAATAAACGAACAAAAAATAAGCCAATTGCAAAAAGAATTAGATGAATTAAAACTGGAAAATGAAACTTTAGATCTCATCTATTCTTGTAGCTCATGTAACTGCTCTGCTAATAACTTATGTCAAAAACCTGTCTGTGAGACTTGCGAGACTTTGCAAGAGGACAATTTTAAACTAAATGAAAAACTCACACGTCTCACAAACAGTAAACTGCAATTAGATAACCTGCTTAATCAAACTAGAAATGTTGGTGATCGAACTGGTCTAGGTTATACTCGCACTGCTAAAAAGAAGCGACCATATAGAAAACCGGTAGCTCAAGCTAAAAACAAATATCATAAGCATTCTCCTACTTGTTTTTATTGTAACACATATGGTCATACTTATCATTCATGCTATATTAAAAAGTATGGTATACCTAGCGGAGTTTATGTATGGAAAAAGAAGGGAGATGATTCCCTAATCACTAACAGAAAAGGACCCAACATAAATTGGGTACCTGAGAAAAGTAAGTAATCTATTTTGCAGGTATGTCTCCGAACACATGGACAAAAATGGTACTTAGATAGTGGGTGTTCGAGGCATATGACAGGTGATAGATCAAATTTCCTGGATCTCTCACTTAAAGGAAAAGGATACGTCACTTATGGAGACAACAACAAGGGAAAGATACTCGGCACAGGAACAGTTGGTAACTCATCCCAAACTCTGATTGATAATGTCCTTTATGTTGAAGGACTAGAACATAACTTGTTGAGTATAAGCCAACTCTGCGATAAAGGTAATCGTGTATCCTTCGATTCTGATTGTTGTGTCATTCGTGATATTTTATCTAATAACGTTAAATTTGTTGGTCACCGTATAAATAATATTTACATGGTTAATTTGGACGATGTCACTACATTATTTTCAAAATGCTTTATTTCTAAAGAAGATGACATCTGGCTATGGCATAGACGTGTTGCACATATCCATATAAAGCATCTAGATAAATTATCATCAAACGAACTAGTTGAGGGGCTACCAAAATTGAATTTTAAAACTAAAGAAATTTGTGACACTTGTCAAAAGTGTAAACAAACCAAAAACTCTTTTAAAAATAAAAATGTGATATCCACCTCAAGACCTTTGGAGCTACTCCATATGGACTTGTTTGGACCATCACAAATCATGAGTTTTGGTGGTAGCTACTACGCTCTAGTTATTGTTGATGATTTCTCTAGATTTACATGGACATTGTTTTTATCATCAAAAAGCGACGCGTTCAAAAATTTTAAAAATCTTGCCAAGCAAATCCAAAACCAACTTAACCTAAAAATAATATATATACGAAGTGATCACGGGGGAGAATTTGAGAACTTTCAGTTCGACAAATTCTGTGATAAGCATGGCATTTTGCATCAGTTCTCTGCTCCTCGCACTCCACAACAAAATGGAGTTGTAGAGAGGAAAAATCGTGTTTTAGAAGAATTAGCGAGAACCATGCTTAACGAAAGTAATACCCCCAAGTACTTCTGGGCTGATGCAGTTCATACTGCATGTTATGTTATAAATCGAGTACTCTTAAGGCCTAATTTGAACAAAACTCCTTATGAACTTTTAAAAGGCCGCAAACCAAATATATCCCATCTTCACGCTTTCGGTTGCAAATGTTTTATATTAAATAATGGAAAGCGGGCTTTAGGGAAATTCGACTCTAAAGCCGATGAGGGAATATTTTTGGGATACTCGATTCATAGCAAAGCGTTCAGAGTCTTTAACAAATATTTAATGCAAGTTGAAGAGTCTATCCATGTACAGTTTGACGAATCTTCTCCAAAAGAGAAGAGAAAGGTCGTTTCTGATGATGTTGCAGGTGCTTTGGAAGAAGCATACTCCAAGGACATGGATAATGAAAAAGGAGCCAATGATGAAGGTCAAATCGAACCTCAAGAGCACTCAGACATGCCTACCGTGTGGAAAACAAAGAAAGCTCACCCAATTGATAAAGTTATAGGTGACATATCTACGGGAGTGGTAACCCGTAGTTCCTTACGAAATTTCTGTAATTTTGTAGCTTTTGTATCGCAAATTGAGCCTAAGACCGTTGATGAGGCCATTGAGGATGTACACTGGGGTATAGCTATGCAAGAAGAGCTAAACCAGTTTGAGCGCAATCATGTGTGGGACTTGGTCCCCAAACCTAATGATCATCCCGTAATTGGTACTCGATGGGTCTTCAGAAATAAACTTGATGAATCTGGCTTAATAATTCGAAATAAAGCACGTTTGGTGGCCAAAGGCTACAACCAGGAGGAGGGTATCGATTATGACGAAACCTACGCTCCTGTAGCCAGACTAGAGGCCATCAGAATGCTTCTTTCCTTTGCATCTTTAATGAACTTCAAACTCTTTCAAATGGATGTAAAAAGCGCCTTCCTGAATGGATACATTCAAGAAGAAGTTTATGTTGACCAACCGCCTGGTTTTGAAAATTTTAAATATCCGAACCATGTTTACAAACTTAAAAAGGCACTATATGGTCTCAAACAAGCTCCTAGAGCTTGGTATGACAGACTTAGTACCTTTCTTTTAGAAAAAGGGTTCGAGAGAGGCTTGGTTGACACAACGCTTTTTATTAGAAAATCAGAAAATCATGTTCTGCTTGTACAAATCTATGTAGATGACATAATATTTGGATCTACTAATGATATCTTGTGTAGAGAATTTTCTGAGATGATGCAGGGGGAGTTCGAAATGTCTATGATGGGAGAACTCACATTCTTTCTAGGAT
The DNA here is from genome assembly GCF_001865875.1 of Lupinus angustifolius. Classification (NCBI taxonomy): domain Eukaryota; kingdom Viridiplantae; phylum Streptophyta; class Magnoliopsida; order Fabales; family Fabaceae; genus Lupinus; species Lupinus angustifolius. Next base: position 3,595 of record NW_017722116.1, on the reverse strand, counting down.
TGCAGATAAAGCAGCTAGAAAGTGGGATATTCATCCATCAGGCGAAATACTGCAAAGAGCTACTCAAGAAATTTGAAATGGACAAATGTAAGGAAGCTTCCACACCTATGGCATCTGCTTGCTACTTAGACAAAGATGAGAAAGGAAAAGCAATCGAGGTAACGAAGTATCGTGGTATGATTGGGTCTTTACTTTACTTAACTGCAAGTAGACCTGATATCATGTTCAGTGTATGCATGTGTGCGAGATATCAATCATCACCTAGAGAATCACACTATATAACTGTTAAAAGAATCATGAGATATCTAAAAGGAACTATTAACATGGGATTATGGTATCCTCGGGATGCCTCACTATCCTTGGTGGGTTATTCCGATTCCGATTTCGCCGGATGTAAGTTGGATCGGAAAAGCACTAGTGGTACTTGCCACCTATTGGGCAGTTCATTAGTAGCATGGCACAGCAAGAAGCAAGCCTGTGTTGCTTTGTCCACCGCTGAAGCGGAATACATTGCCGCTGGTGTGTGTTGCGCTCAAATCCTTTGGATGAAGCAGCAACTTAAGGACTTTGGTCTTAAACTTGAAAAGATCCCAATAAAATGCGATAATACAAGTGCCATTAACCTATCCAAGAATCCCGTTTTGCATTCTAGAACAAAGCATATAGAAATTAGACATCATTTTTTGCGTGACCATGTACAAAAAGGTGACTGTGTTCTTGAATTTGTGGAAACATCTAAACAGTTAGCAGATATTTTCACCAAGCCCCTTCCCAGGGATACCTTCTATGTTCTAAGGAGAGAACTAGGAATTCTTGATGAACAATATCTTGTTTAAAAATTGTTTAGCTGTTTGCATAAATTGTCTTGCTTCTCTATGCCTATGTGTTTCATGTTTGAATGATATATGTTAAAAATGCAAAAATATATCTCTTGATTAACTTCTTAATGTGATTATATATGTCTCGATAAATCTGTAATAATGCATACGTGTGTCCTAAAAAGTCGAAACCACTCTGCTGCCTAAAAACGAAATTTTCTCTGATTTAATCGATTATGCCAATAGTTAATCGATTACCTGGGCTTCATTTCTGGAAAATTCAAATTTTCTAAAACTTAATCGATTAAACAGCCCGTTAATCGATTACCTGGGCAATTTTTTTTGAAAATTCAAATTTTACACTGTTTTAATCGATTAAACCATCCCGTTAATCGATTAAAACCAGTACGTTAAAGGCAAACAGTGTCTCGGTCTTGCACTTTTTCTGACCTTTTCGCAACCTCTTTGCGCCTTGATTTTCTGAAACAGCAACAATACTAATCCAGGTGCAATAGGATTAAGTAAACCTCATCCTAAACCTCTCAAACCTTCCGAAATCATTCTATTTCATCCAAAAATCCACTCAATTCCGAATCATCCAATCCAAACCCTAGGTTAGGCTTTGCCCCTCTGTTCATCAATCTCAGTTTCGAGTTCATCATCTTCAATGGAGCAGAGTCGTCCAAAGCGGGTCAAGACTACAGCAACGCGCATTCGAAGAAGGGAAACCGGCTCACCCTCCACTCGGGACCGCGGTGACCCCTATTATTCCCTCATTTTGCAAGAGACCCGGTTGGCAAAATTTCAAGGCCGCAAGCCTACATACATCAGGTATGCCGACTTAACCTGGTTAGCGGAACAAAACTTTAGTTTTCCGCATGACATGGAGGCTCAAGGAGCCGTTCAGTTTTTGGAATTGAAGGGACGCGTATACCCTGCTCTAGTTAGGGAATTTTACGCTAATTTTAGATACAAGGATGGCAAATATTGGTCCATGATTTCCGGTAATCTGTTTGAGATGAGTGAGGATTTATTTCTGAATGTTGGAGGTTTATCGTCGTCTGGTTTTGGAATAGGGGACTGTTCTTGGGTCAAGGACAATTTTGATCCCGTTGATGTGTATAAGTCATTCCTTCGGGGCCCTCATCTGTATATTCAGGGTCAACTGACCAAGGCAGGGTCACTTTCTGTTGAGAACAGGTTATTGCATTATGTTATTGCTTACATATTAGTGCAGCGGAACACTAATCATGCACAGCCTACTGTGAATGATTTGCGTTTCATGTACGCTGTAAAGAATAACGTGATGATCAATTGGCCTGAGGAGATTCTGAAAATCATGAACAGCGTTTCATTGTCTCAGTCCAAGCTGCTCCCGTATAGCATTTTCATATCCCGCATTGTTGATTATTTGCGCATTGACATTTCTGATACCATCATTACTGAGTACACTGATAAAGATCACTTGGTGGGTGAGAGTCTCATTCATAAGATGGGAATTTACAAGTATGGTACTACATGGCAGTATCAGGAGGACTATACCACCTTTGATCTGGACTTGTCGGATAATGAGCATCAGGAGGATTTGGGTAATCAGAATGCAACTAATCAGGGGGAGTCGTCTGGAACAGCACCTCAGAGCTCTGTGTTTGGTTTAGCTCAGATGGAAGCCATGGAACAACGACTTAACAACCGCATGGATCTGCACTTCCAAGGGCTGAAGGACTCTTATTTTGCAGGTATGGAGCAATACGAGGAACGTCAGAATGCCTACACCGATAACAAAATTCAGGAGCTGAGGACTATGATTCAGTCTACCGCTGAGGCTCAGAATGCCATGTTCTGCTCAGAATTTCAGAAGCTGTCTATGCTTATCCAGGGAAATCAGAACACTGCTGTGCCTGATGATCAGCCTGTCTATCCTCCGCCTCAACCTTAGTTTAGCTGACCTTAGACCTAGGTTATCCTATCCTTAGGTTTATTTTTATCTTGTGGCACCTTCTGGATTTAGTTATCGTTGTTGCTTTCAGAACTGATTCGTATTTTGCTATTTGTCTTTTATTTGACTTTATGGCCTGTACTATTTCATGACTTTCTTTACTCTTTATGCTATGCAAATGTTTGTGTTTTTGCTATAATTATGTCAAAATAGCTTATTTGCCTTAGTGAATGGATCTTGATCATTTGAGATTTAATAATGCTTACAATGCTTAATATTTGATTAAATCTTGCATGCCATTCTCACTTCTTATTAGCTATTTTTTGTCCAATAAAGCGCATTTGTTCAATTTACCCATAAATGAAACAGGTTAATTTGTTAAAACCCAAATTAATTCATTAACATTGTTTTATGATTAACTAATATCTCTTCCTAGCTTTTTTGACCTGGGTTATCTTTTTGATAATGTCAAAAGGGGGAGAAAGGTTGTTTTGTTGCTTCTCAATTGTGCAGGTTGATCGTTATAACAGCTTCCGATAAATGTGCGCATTCCATCAACCTTGCCAACACAATCTTCAAGCTTATTCATCAAGCAATTGTTACTTTAAAATTGATGAACTTGATGTAGAGTTTGTCATCATCAAAAAGGGGGAGTAATTAATCGATTACAGGATGAAGATAATCGATTCACAGAACAAACTTAATCGATTAACAAAACAAACTTAATCGATTAACAGAACAAACTTAATCGATTAACAGAACAAACTTAATCGATTAATAGAACAGGGATAATCGATTAACGCAACCGTTTTAATCGATTAAACAGAAACAGTAAGCT
>NW_017722115.1:0-6386 GCF_001865875.1 Lupinus angustifolius | reverse complement strand
GATTTATGCATATGAGACATGTATTAGGTGCCCTAAGCCTTGACTCAACTTAAACTAGATTCTAGTCTAAGCCTAGTACCAATTAAAGACTTAAGCACGTTGATTTGTTGGTGATCTTCAAGCTCTTATAAGCACAAGTTGTCCTCATCAAAACCATGACATATAAAGAGAGCTTTCCAAAGTGTTCATCTTGACATGCACACTTTCAACAAACTAGGTGGCCCAATGTTGAATTATTCCACATATGACAAGGAATTGTATGCCTTGGTAAGGGCACTACAAACTTGGCAACATTACCTCCTGCCCAAGGCGTTTATCATACATAGTGACCATGAGTCACTAAAATATTTGAAAGGGCAAGGTAAGTTAAATAAAAGACATGCTAAGTGGGTTGAATTCCTAGAGCAATTCCATTATGTCATAAAACATAAGAAGGGAAAAGCCAATATTGTGGTCGATGCTCTATCAAGAAGGCATACTTTGCTTTCTACTCTTGAAACAAAACTGTTGGGATTTGAATTAATCAAATATTTGTATGTTAATGATAATGAATTTGCTTATATGTATAATAAATCTGAAAGTGTTGCTGTTGATGGATACTATAGGCAAGATGGATATTTGTTTAATGAGAAACGTTTGTGTATGCCTAAAGTATCCATTAGAGACTTGCTTGTTAAGGAGTCTCATGAAGGGGGCCTAATGGGCCACTTTGGGGTCCAACAGACCCTAGATATGTTACAAGAACACTTCTACTGGACTCACATGAGGCGAGATGTGAAAAGGCACTGTGAGAATTACATTGTTTGCAAGCGGGCCAAATCTAAATGCATGACCCATGGGCTTTATACTCCATAGCCCATACCTGATTATCCATGGGTAGACTTATCCATGGACTTTATGGTTGCTTTGCCACGATCTAAAAATGGAAAAGATTCAATTTTTGTTGTAGTAGACCATTTTTCAAAAATGGCTCATTATATACCATGTAAAAAAATTGATGATGCAACTTATATTGTAAGTGAGAGGGACACGAAGTTCCTTAGTCACTTCTGGAGGACTTTGTGGGGGGAGCTTGGGACTAAACTCCTATTTTCCACGATGTTCCATCCCCAAACAATTGGCCAAACTGAAGTTGTTAATAGAACTTTATCTACCCTTTCGAGGGCAATCATTAAAAGGAATATAAAGAGCTGGGAAGAGTGTCCACCCCATGTTTAATTTGCTTACAACAGGGCCACTCATACTACAACGAAATTGTCTCCATTTGAGATAGTTTATGGATTCCAACCGTTAACCCCTCTGGATTTTGTGCCTAACTCATATGTGTTGCAGCATAAAGATAGTAAGTCCAAAGCGAACAATGTGAAAAAGTTACATGAGCGGGTCAAGGCCCAAATAGAGCAAAAGACGGAAGGTTATGCTAAACAAGCAAAGACGGGGCGAAGGGAGGTGATCTTTGAGCCTGGAGAACTACTCTAGGTCTACATGAGAAAGGAAAGGTTTTCTACACAAAGGAAATCCAAACTCCAAGCTAGAGGAGATGGCCCATTTCGTGTACTATAGAGAATGAACAACAATGCTTACAAACTGGATCTTCCAGGTGAGTACGGAAACATTAGTGCCACATTTAATGTTGTTGACCTTTCTCTTTTTGATGCAGGTAATGAAGACTTTGATTCGAGGACGAATTCATTCCAAGAAGGAGGGGATGATATGAATCCACCAAGGCCCATCAATGAGGAAGAGCTAAGTGGGCTAAGAGGGCCCACGACTCGGTCCAGAACCAAGAAAGCACACCAAACTCTCAACCTATTAGTGGAACAAGTGACCAAGTCAACAAAGCCCAGCAAGGAATTCAGGCCCATACATTGTACCATTTTTATAGAAGTAACCTAAGTTGGCCACAGCCAAGGAAGGAACACTTGAGGCATGTGGGAGTCCCATTTAATAAGTGGGATTATAATACCCACATGTAGTCTAGGAATTATTTTCCTGCCTTATTTGGAAGAACAATTACTATTTGCATTTTTAAGCTTTAAATACTTGAACTTATAGTTGTAATAAATTTCATTAAGAACCATGTAATCCAGGTACAAGCAAGGGAACACCTTCCTTAGTGAGCCAACTCGTGAGATTACCCTTGAAGGCCATAAGATCTCAAGGAATCCTTGCCTAATTTGAAGAGCACGTGTGGAAGAACCCTATATGGCGACAATCAAGAGCAATCAAATAAATTCCATTTATTTCCTAATCAAGGAGGCGTGTGAATGAGGAGCAAGGAGCAAGGCAAAACTTTTCTTAAAGAGTCAAATCAGAATGAAAGCTCATCAATCCCTTCCTTATTCAAATTAAGCATGTGTTGGGGGTGATCATCATAGAGAATCTCTCTATTCACACGAGGCAAGCCATAAGGAAAGCAAAGAAGAAAAATTGATTGTTTCCTTATTCACTCCAAAGATTCAACTCAAATTGGAATCCATCAATACCTTCCTTATTCACAAATAATATATGATGTGGCGTGATCATCTAGGAGATATTCACATTTTACAAGAGGCAAACCATAAGGGAAAGCCATGCAGACAAATTGATTGTTTCCTTATTCACTCCTCAACCGAATTTGGACACTTACTCCATGAAGAGTCATTTTCAAATTCAAACTGCCACCTCAACCAAAAAGAGCACATGGGAATTAGATTAAGGAAATCAATCAATACACCTTGGCCGAAAAGAGTTAGGAAAATATTCAATGTACTTTACTACTCTTTATTCACATGCAAACATAGCTTGGCCAAAAATTCTATGGCTATTTGTACTTGGATTTGTTATTGAATAAAATAACTTGAATTTTATTTGGAAAATAATCCATTTCTAGTTGAGTTTCTCCTAGTTTCTTGGTTAAACCAAGGCCATTTCTTAACAAGGTTCTCATCCTTGTGGCGAAATACATTAGGCTTATCAAGCAATCTAGCTTGTGGCGCCTTCATCTTCCTATCTAATCCATCTTCTTCTATCAACTTCAACCTTCAACCACACACGGCCAAACAATCCCCACACACACAACCATCAACAAATATCCATACACAATTTCCTTAAACAATCCACAAACCCACTCAACCTTCACCCCAAGACCCAAGACCCACGACCAAACACACTACATAAACAACCAAAAACCAAACCAACATAATCATACCCCTCAGCCAAACAAAAACCCAAAACAAAAACCAATCAAAAACTTAACAAGTTTCAAAGTACAATAATCCATGTTCGTCTCAAAGACTTACATTCATGAACGATCAAAACAAAATCTGTATCCCCTAAAAAAGGATTCACATCACCAAGGATTACTTCCTTAAATCGGTTGGAAAGGCTCTCTGACAATTCATAATCGATGTCGAAAAGCTTGGTAGAAATGGCGATGGCAAACCCAACCTTCAAATTCCAACAAGATATGTAAATCATATTCAAGAGGACGATTGGAAGAATTTTGTCACTCTAAGCACACAAGACGAGTCTTTCTTAGTAAAATCATATTCTTTTTTGTATATGGACATTGTACTTATGCTTTTATATATATATATATATGCTTGTTGATGTTACTGTTGTTTGTTTTTGCCAAAAGTAAGCAATGAAACCCACAAGAGGGCATCTAAATCTTTGTATCCATACAGAGCTTCCCGAGCAGGGTATAGAGCATTTGAAGAAAATATTGTAAGTATTCTTAATATTTAAGTACATTATTAGTTATGTTTTGTATCCATAATTAATTACATTATTAATGGTTATGTTTTTTCAGCTTGAGCAAACTGATACTCCTTCGAGTTCACATGCAGTAGATCTCGGTGTTTTATGGATGGATTCCCGTAAGAACAAGCAAGGCGTAATTGACAATGAAAAAGTTCAAGAAGTGGAAAAACGTGTTGTAAGGGCTTATCATTTAGTTCAATTTGATTTCCATATTTCATTTAGTGCTTATCATTGGACCACTTCCTTTTGAGGTGTTTAGGGTTGAAATCCAAGAATACATTTCCATCAATGAAGTCAAGGATGTCAACCAACATGTCTGGATAGGTGCAAGTATTGTATGTGTATATGCGAGGTAAATTATGTTTTCTTAACATTTACTTTTGCATTTAATAACTATTGACGTTATAATTAACTAACATTTGTGTTATGTATATTAGGTGCTTGTATGAAAACTTTATCAAGAAAGATAATAAGAAGGTGATGTTCTTATCCCCATACTCCACTATGGCGCCAAGCCGTGTCACCACTAAGAACTTAGGGGATTAGACAAAATATGTTGGAGATATTATGATCCAAAGTAAAGATTCTACAGATTTATTCCTAGCACCTTTTAATATCGGGTGAACATTTGAGTTTGTATATGTTTGTCTTTGTATTATGTGCTTAACATTTCATAACCGTATGCATATGTTTTGTTAGGAAACATTGGCTTCTGCTTATCATTAATCGGATCGAGGAGCAAATATACTACTTTGACTCATTGAAACATGACAATCCGAACAAGTACACCGTTATGAAAGAAATCTTCACTAAGTGAGTGGACTATTCATTTACTTGTTTAGTAATTAAGTACATTTTCTATTGTTTAGTAATTAAGTGAATTTTTTGTTGTTTAGGGGGCTGCAAATTTTGACAGCCCATAATGTTCGACCTATATATTCATCAAACAACATCAAATGGATTCATGTAAAGGTAATGACACAAATCATCTGAAACAATTATATATATATATATATATATATATATATATATGTGTGTATTAACCATATTTCATTGAAGGTTATACTTATATGCTTACTTGATTATAAATGTAGACCCCATGCCAAACCAACGACAAAGATTGCCGCTATTATGCGTTGATCTACATGAAGGAGATTATTAAGCAATGGCCAGCTCCATTCAAGTTTGATGCAGAGTCATTCACAGAAGACCAAGTCACCCAGACTAGGGAATATTGGTGAAAATATGTACTTACTTTGAAAGAGTAGTGTTCTGTTCTAGTGTATATGTGAGAATTTTGTTTTGTTCTAGTGTCTACGTAGTTGTTTTGTAGCATAATCTGTTTTGTAGCTTGATGTATGTATCTATTCAATATATGTTTGGTGTTCTAAGTTTTGGATGTGTTTTGGTGTTGTGCTGCATGTTTGTGCTTAACAGTGTAGAATTAGGAATCAATATATACAACAACACTTATTTAAGTATACGTTGTTGTACATACATATATTGAATAACGTATACTTAAATAAGCGCTATTGAATACTTAATTATATATGTAATTGATTAATATTATTTGAATGTCATTAATTTCTTCAACATCACACATTTAAGTATACGATGTTAATTACATAGCTTCAACAACGCCATCTTATCTAGGCGTTGTTAAAGACATGTATTCGACAACGCCTTCTTAAATATGCGTTGTTCAAGACTCCGACCAGACCCTAAAAAACATAACACATTCCCGCACTCACACATATTCTCTGCAATCCCAAAACTCATTCACTCAGCAACGAAACTAATTTACTCTCAAAATCATTCAACACCGAAAATCATTTACTCACAAAATATCTCAACACCGAGAATCATCACTCATTTAAGTGACCTTTATTTATTTACTCCCTTTCGGGTTCCTTTTATTAACAAACCAAACTTCTTCCTTAAGGAAGGTTGGTATTAAAGAATAAATAAATTGCAGAATGTAAATAACAATATATAAAAGTTAGTAAGTTAGTTTCATCACTTTTGTATATTAAAAGGTGTTTCAACAAATAAATTTATTGATAACACTTTACTATTTTACAATTTACACCTCTTTCAAGATTCAATTGTAGTATATAGTATAGGGTTATGTCAAACCACAAGGAATTTCCTAATAGAATGAATCATATGATTATGTCAATGCACAAATAATGAGTGAACCTATTTTGGTTGTTTTTGATTTGATTTGATATGCACATAAACACTTAACAAGAAACATAAACTAAGTAATAACTAATTCTTGAGGAGACAAGATCATTTTGAATGATGAAAGTATTTCTCAACTTCTTACGTATTTGAACTACTTAGACAAGTTCTTATCTTTTACTTTGATTAACTCCAAACACCAAGGTCTGATATGAGAGTGCAAAGTGTCAAGGATTGCATTAGCAACGTTTGCCTATGTTTTGATGAAGACAAGGAATTAGTTAAAGATTGAAGATGGCTCAACCATCAACATGTCAAGGGCTCAAGTGGTGTCTTATTAGACTTAGGTTATAATTCTTTATCAAATTTTTAGAAGTCTAAGATGCTTGCCATAGATATTGAGTCTAGGTTAGGTAAACCTAGGTGTGAGTCTCACAACACTTAATAAAGTAATTAAT
>NW_017722114.1:0-1665 GCF_001865875.1 Lupinus angustifolius | reverse complement strand
GAGACATCATCTAGAGATATATGATAATTAGGTCCATGCATTTGAATACATTGATTTTGTGCATTAAAGGTATTATATTTTGGAAATCATGTATTGCATGAGCATATAACATATAAGTAGTTTACCATTTAATCATGTATTAAAAATACACTGGTTAATAAATTAACCCCATGGCTTAATCGATTAACGTGAGTGTTTTCTAATGTTTCAACAGCATAACTGAAAAAACCGTTTTTAGTGGCAAAATCTGTTTTGTATAAATAGTGGCTAATTGCAGAAACGACAAAAAGAGAGAAAAAACATAGAGAAAAAAGATAGATCATCATTGTTAGAATATATTAAAGAGTGTTGAATAAGGAGAAAGATTAGATCATGCAAAGGCTTTAGTGTTCATATTCATATATTGCATGATTCTTTGAAAAGCTTTCTTGCATCATTCTTGTGTTTCTTGAAAAGAAAAAGAGATAGTTCTTTATGATTGCATATTTTCAGAAACCTCATGCATGAACATTCATATTAGACTAGGACGTAATGTGAGTTCTTGCTTAGGTTTTAGGCTTTGATCATTATTGTAATATCCGAGTATTAAGTACTCATTCATAACTCAAAACATTGTTATTCAAGGATTGGGAAAATCCTAGCTGCGGTTAGGTAAGGTGTTCTTCACACAAAGACTTGGAGGACTTGGGATAAAGAGCGATACCTTGGCTGGGGCCGAATCGCGTAAGAAAGGTTTTCTTGGGAGGCGGTTTTGGGAAAGGTCAAACCAAGGATGACGAAGTTCTTTGGGTTCCAAGAAAGAAGCGTTTGAGTTTTGTATTTGGAAGTGTGTATGTAACGTACATTGTGTTCTATAGTGAAGAAGGAAAATCTCCCAAATCAGAGGGGAAGACTGGATGTAGTTTTGCAGTGGACAACAAAACAAACCAGGATAAAATCCCTACGCAATCTTTTCTATCCTTTTCTCTTTTATATTTCAAGATGTTTTAATGTGAGTTTGGAGCTAATATTTTGCATGCTTGTTTCTTGCTATGTTCTTGTTAATCTTGCATAAAAGTATTTGTTGTATATCTCTTTGTGTGTTGGTTAATAACTTTGCAAGTTGTCGTTTTGATCATTCTTGTTCTGTTATTGGATAATCGATTATGAACAATACTTAATCGATTAACTAGGCATTTTTCAGCAAGTGTGTAAAAACCCAAAAAGTGGAACTTGAGCTCCGCCAAATGCGCTTACGCATGAGTATGAGTTATTTTGCAAGCTTCCTAATGAATCTATATGTAATATGCAAAAACGTATTACTCATGTTGTAAATCATTTGGTCGCCCTGGATAAAACTTTTACTAATGCTGATTTGTCTAACAAAGTTTTGCATTGTCTTGATAGGAAATGGTAACCAAAGGTAATCGCGATAATGGAGTCAAAGAACTTAGAAAACATGCCATTAGGTACTCAGTTTGGGAAACTCCAAGAACATGAAATGGAGTTAGGGCGCTTGACAATGAATGAAGAGTCAGACAAGAACGGAATCACACTCAAGGCTACAAGATTTCAAGAAGATCAAGAAAGTGAGGATTCTAGTTCAGATTCTGATTCCGATGAAGACTTGACTCTCCTATTTGAAAAATTCAAGAAGTATCTCAAGAAGAAAGGAGGGATCAAGAA
>NW_017722113.1:0-24341 GCF_001865875.1 Lupinus angustifolius | reverse complement strand
ACCAAGAAAAGCAAGATTCCCAAAGAAGGCTTCACTTGCTATGACTGTGGAAAATCGGGCCATATGAAGCATCAATGCTGAGCCACCTCAAGAAATTCGATAACAAGAAGAGCAACTCTTGAATGTCCAAGTCAAAAGAAGCATACATTGTTTGGAATGATTCTGAGAAAGATTCGACTTCAAGCTCATCCGATGAGGAGAAAAATTCAAAGGTATGCCTTATAGCACAAGTGCACGAGAAGTGCACATCTAGTGATGAAGTTGATTCTATTGAGGTACATTCCTATACTTATCTATTGAGGTAAATTCCTATACTTCATCATGCTCTAGTGACTCTCCTCCTTATGATGAATTATATGCAGCTTATGTCGAAATGCATGAGGAGTTAAAGAAATTTTTTAAAATAAATATAGATAGAAAAAGAGTTATCTCCTTGCATGAAAAGAAAATAATTGAAATGCAAAAGGAATTAGATGAACTTAAACTTGAAAATGAAACTCTTGATCTTATCTATGCATGTGCCTCATGTTATTGCTCTACTTCAAAATTATGTAAATTCTCTATATGTGATACTTGTGAGAATTTAAATGCTGAAAATTTTGTTTTGAAGCAAAAACTTTCAAAGCTCACATATAGTCAAGAAAACCTTAACACATTGCTTGCGAATACAAGAAACGTTGGTAACCGATCTAGAATTGGATATAAACCTGAAGCTAAGAAAAGACCATATAGAAATCTAGTAGTTCATATGCATAAGAAGTCAAATAATAACATGCCTACTTGTTTCGATTGTGGTACACATGGTCACACATGCACTACATGCTTTATTAGAAAATTTAGTGTGCAAGTGGCAAATATATTTGGATAAAGAAGGGGCAAGATGCCTTAGTTACTAATAAAAAGGGACCCAAAATAACTTGGGTACTAGAAAGAGACACGTATATTGTGTTTGCAGGTGTGCCAAAGGACATTTGAGCATCAAGGGATAAATCAACAAAAGATGTTCTAGGCACAAGGTTGGTGAGTAGATCAAGGTTATTAAGAAGAAAAGCTATTGAGAAAGGTTGTTAAATGAGCTTCTGTATTATGCTACCTACCAAGAGTACTTCTCTAAGTAATAAAGGGGGAAAAGATAAAGGGAAGCACGATGAAAGGGGAGCATTGCACTTTAAATGTCAAATACACAACATTGATCATACCATCAAACATTTCATCAAACAAGTGGTAATCTTGACCTATCACCAAAGGGTAAGTAAGGTAATCATATTAACAAGGTGACAAAATTACTTCTTAGTAAGGTCAAAATTGTGGTTAAAACTGTCAACTTTCTGTCATTAATCGATTAACCCTCAGGATAACCATTTAAATGAGTTCCAGTAGCTAAAGCTTTCTGAAATAAATCATTTTAATCAATTAAATTTTGTGATAATCGATTAACTGGGCTCAAATGTTTTTGAAATTTAATTCTTGTTGTTTTGTGCCTTACGTCTATATGTTTGAGTCAAGTACATCTCATGGTTATGGTTGTACCATATTGTATTTTACTATTTTGTAACTATGTTGAACCTTGCTAATTATGTTAAATAGAATTTTTTTGTGCGTGAATCTTGAACATGTCTTAATTATGTATTATAATTGAATGATTGAAATATGCTTTAAAATGAAATTGCCTAACAAGTGCTAATAAGTGGTGATAATGACACCTAACAAGAGGTACTAACAAGTGATACTAACAAGTGGCATACATATATGTTTAATCATTCCATGCCTAAAGTGTTTACATAATGGATATGTCACGTAAAATCTGTCTATATTCAGTTTTAGAGTCATAAATCAGTGCATTTCTATCAGCTTCTCAAACTGGTTATTGCTTATGCTAATAATTACAGTTTTTCAAAATAAATCACTATATCTCTTCTTACTTTTGACTAGAATTGAATATTCGTATCTTTTTGATAATGTCAAAAGGGGGAGAAAGGTTGCTTGATGTGTTTGATGTTATTTGCAAGTTTATTAATCATTGCATACCTAGGTGGGAGAGCAAAGTGATTCAATTATGCAAATGTACAACATCATCAAGCTAATTCATCAAATGTAGCATATTATTTGACGTGGTGTTTGTCATCATAAAAAAGGCGGAGATTGACAGTGCACAGTGTCAAGGATTGCATTAGCAACATTTGCCTATGTTTTGATGAAGACAAGGAATTTGTTAAAGCTTCAAGATGGCACAAAAATCAACATGTCGAGGACTCAAGTGGTGTCTTATTAGACTTAGGTTATAATTCTTTATTATCTTTTTAGAAGTCTAAGATGCTTGCCATAGATATTGAGTCTAGGTTACGTAAACCTAGGTGTGAGTCTTACAAGACTTAGTAAAGTAATTAATCGACTAAAATGAGACATCATCTAGAGATATATGATAACTAGGTCCATGCATTTGAATACTTTGATTTTGTGCATTAAAGGTATTATATTTTGGAAATCATTTATTGCATGAGCATATAACATATAAGTAGTTTACCATTTAATCATGTATTAAAAAGACACTGGTTAATCAATAACCCCATGGCTTAATCGATAAACATGAGTGTTTTCTGCTGTTTTCAACTGTATAACTGAAAACCCGTTTAAAGAGGCAAAATTTGTTTTGTATAAATACTGGCTAATTGTATAAACGACAAACAGAGAGAAAAAACACAGAGAAAAGAGATAGATCATCATTGTTAGAATCTATTAGAGAGTGTTAAATTAGGAGAAANNNNTTAGATCATGCTAAGGCTTTAGTTTTCATATTCATATATTGCATGATTCTTTGAAAAGCTTTCTTGCATCATTCTTGTGTTCCTTGAAAAGAGAAAGAGATAGTTCTTTATGATTGCATATTTTCAGAAACCTCATACATGAACATGCATATTAGACTAGCATATCTTGTGAGTGTTTGCTTTGGTTTTAGGCTTTGATCTTTATTGTAATATCCGAGTATTAAGTACTCATTCATAACTAAAAGCAGCTGCGGTTAGGTAAGGTGTTCTTCACACAAAGACTTGGAGGTCTTGGGATAAAGAGCGATACCTTGGCTGGGGCCGAATCACGTAAGAAAGATTTACTTGGGAGGCGGGTTTGGAATAGGTCAAACCAAGGGTGACAAAGTTCTTTGGGTTCCAAGAAAGGAGCGTTTGAGTCTTGTATTTCGAAGCGTGTATGTAACGTACATTGTGTTCTATAGTAAAGAAGGAAAATCTCCCAAATCAGAGGGGAGGATTGGATGTAGTTTTGCATTGGACAGCAAAATGAACCAGGATTAAATCGCTGCGCAGTCTTTTCTATTCTTTTCTCTTTTATATTTCAAGATGGTTTAATGCGAGTTTGGAGCTAATATATTGCATGCTTGTTCCTTCCTATGTTCTTGTTAATCTTGCATAAATGTATATGTTGTATATATGTTTATGTGTTGGTGAATAACTGTGCAAGTTGCGGTTCGGATCATTCAGGTTCTGTTACTGGTTAATCGATTATGAACAATGCTTAATCGATTAACTTGCCATTTTTCAGCAAGTGTGTAAAAACCCAAAAAATGGAACTTGAGCTCCGCCACACCTATTCAACCCCCTCCCCCTTCTAGGTGTATTCTGCCAGTGATACCTAACATGAAATCCTCCTTTTAGTGTATTTCCTAAAATGGTAGTATGATGATCACTTATATTCACTACTAAACAATACTACGTCCACAAAGAGACTAGGTTGTCACACCCTAATCTTGGCTACTCTGATATTGAAGTAGTAATGAATATAAGATCTTAAGAAAATTATTCTTAACTTGGAAAATAAACTAAGTAGTACAACTATTTCTTAGTTTATTTGTTAAGTGTTTGAGACAAGTAATTTTTATGACGTGAAATCAGGTTTTAGGTGATCAATCTAAAAAGAGCATTAAGTACTTCTCAAACAAATAAAATTAACCAAAGGACCAAGTTGAATGATTAAAATTCAAATTTAGAGTAAAAGAACAAGAAGAAATACATAATCAACCTTCAAACGAAATTGTAAGGAACATGAGCCATCCATCCAAGGATTGGATTCTTTAAGTTCCAAATGAGATTACAAAATGGATTTTTGCATCTTGTTTGCCTTCTCCTTTCTCCTCTTGAATTATATGAAAAACTACTCTAAAACTAGCCTAAAAACTACCTAAAATGAGAGGAAATTATGGAGGAAAGAAGAGGAATAAACTAGGAAGAATATAGAATGTATGTACAATGTTTACAAATAAGAATTTCATTCCTTTATATAGGCCAAGGTTCTAGGCCCTTAGCTTCCCTATTTGACACCTAAGCAGCTGACCATTCCCTTCATTATGGGTTTGGTCACTTGGTCAAGTAGCTTGGTCACCTCCTTAAGCTTGACTCGCCAAGGCTAGTTGTGAGCTATGGGACCAACTATGGTGAGCTACTCTTGAAAAGCCTATGGGGGGCTACTTGAAGTGAGGTCATGTATGACTTCATGGTTTCTTAATGGCTAAGTTAATTCTGGGTGCACACCGCTGAGCACATATGTGGCACCGCTAAGCTGCCTGCTTGAGCAGCTTTGACCGTGTTCACTGAGACGTGGCTTGATGCTTGCCGACCTAGTCAGGTGTCTGGTTTACCGCTGAGCACACACCGCTGAGCTGCCTGCTTGAGCAACTTGGACGTCTGCCATGCTTGTGTCTGACCGTGCCAAGCTTGTGTTCTGACCGTGTCAGACTTTATCTCGTTCTATGTTGAGCAGTCAAGCAGATCCGCTACGCTTTCTTCTTAAGCAACTTGGTCTGTGCCAGGTTGGTTTGACTGAGCCAGGTGGGCCTGGTCATGCTAGGCTGGTGTCCAGGTCGGCTCAGCGTAGCTTGGTCCATGCTAAGCTACCTCCTTGAGCACCTTGAGTTTGACGTGTTTTTCTTCTTGGACCATGAGTATTTATTCTCTTTTATTTTTCTTTCTAAATCCTACAAAACACATTAAAGAGATATACAAACACAAATATACAAGATTGTGATATTTTATCCAAAAAGTATTTTGGTTTTGCTCAATTATGCTTAAGATAAGTGCCATAAAAGTGTATCAAATTTAGGTATGTTTGGCACTTATCAAGAAGCATCTATTTTAAGCAACTGATGTTCAAGGCTAAATAAAGTTAATGGAGCATGAAGTAGGGTGTGAAAACCTACTCCGACGAGTGGCACTTAACTATTATTTAGTGTATAACACAAAACTTGTAATGTTTTCAAAATTAATCACGTAGAGAAATAGTTCTATATTTCCAACAAAATTTTTCCTCAAGAATTTGTTCATATTAGTTGTTTATGTTTATTTAATTGTTAATGTTTATCAAAATACAATGCGAAGAACCCAAATTTCCCCTAGTGATGCACCATATGCAATATTCACAACCAAATATGGCAGAAATGGAAATTCATGTTAAATTTGAGTAAACAACCAAAACATTGCATCAATTACATCCTAAAATCTTATGAAACAACCACAAAAATTTTCATTCTTCAATTTCCCCACTCATACAATAGTAGGTAGAATTGGAATTTCAGGTTATATTTGAGGGCACAACCAAAAATTTGCATCAATAACATCCTAAAATCATAGGACAAAACCCCAAAAAGTTTATAGAAAAAATTCAAAGCCTAACTCTTTAAACTCAACAAGAAAATTTGAATAAGAAGTCAACATAAAACCTCAAAAATCTAAAAGAAATAGGTAAAAGGGTTTTTTTATTTTTTATTTTCACAGAGAGTTTCAATAGAATGGATTTTTCTACCCCAAAAGCATGTAATATTTGAACAATACTAATAAACAGTTCAAAAGTTAGGCCAAAAATAGAACTTATCATAATACTATGCAAAGAACCCGAATTTTCCCCTGATAATGCACCACATGCAATAATAACAACCAAATAGGGAAGAAATGGAAGTGCATGTTAAATTTGAGTAAACAAGTAAAACTTTGCATCAATAACATCCTAAATCATATGAAACAACCACAAAACGATTCATGCCTTAATTTCCCCTATTCTTGCAGTACGTGCAAGAGAACAACCAGAGAGGCTAGAATTG
Organism: Lupinus angustifolius; assembly: GCF_001865875.1. NCBI lineage: Eukaryota > Viridiplantae > Streptophyta > Magnoliopsida > Fabales > Fabaceae > Lupinus > Lupinus angustifolius. The sequence goes on along the minus strand of NW_017722113.1, from coordinate 18,238 downwards.
AATATTCATGTTGTATTTCGGTGAGAAACCAAAACTTTGCATCAATAACATCCTAAAATCACCGGACAAAACTAGAAAGATTCTAGCAAAAATTCAAAGACTAACTAATTTAGCAGAACAAGAAAATTTCAAGAAAAAATCAACATCAAACTTCAAAAATTGAAAAGAAATGGAAAAAGGGTTTTTTGAATTTTTGGGAGGGATTTTTCGGATGTACTATAGAAAGTACGATAAAATGGACTTTTCTACCCCAAATACATATAATATTTGACCAATTCTAATAAACAGTTCAAAAGTTGTGGCAAAAATAGAATTTATCATAATACTATGTGAAGATCCCGAATTTCCCCAAGTGATGCATCACATGCAACAGTAACAACCAAACATGGCAGAAATGGAAATTCATGTTAAACTTGAGTAAATAACCAAAACTTTGCATTAATAACATCCTAAAAACATAGGAAACAACCACTGAGGGTAGAATTGGAAATTCTTGTTATATTTAAGAGAAGAACTAAAAATTTGCATCAATAACATCCTATTATCACACAACCCAAACACAAAAGGTTTCTAGCAAAAATTCAAAGCCTAACTGATTTAACTGAACAAGAAAATTTCAAAATATTACTTCAAAAATAGAAAAGAAATAGAAAGAAAGGTTTTTTATTTTGGATTTTCCGAAAGGATTTTTCAGACGTGGAATGGAAAGTCCGATAGAATGGATTTTTCTACCCAAAATGCATATAATATTTGTCCAATACTGATAAACAGTTCAAAGGTTATGCCAAAAATAAAATTTATAGAAAATAATGCAAAGACCCGAATTTCCCCTAGTGATACACCTCATGCAACACTAACAACCAAACATGGAAGAATTGAAATTCATGTTAATTGTAAGTAAACAACCAAAACATTACATCAATAACATCCTAAAATCTTAGGAAGCAACAACAAAAAGTTTAATGCTCGAACCCTAGTCATGCACTACAACAGTAACAACCACACAGAACCACACAGGGTAGAATTGGAAATTTATGTTATACTTAATTCAACAGTTATGCCAAAAATAGAATTTATGAACCTAAAATGCAAAGAGCCCGAATTACCCCTAGTGATGCACCACATGCAACAGTAACAACCAAACACGATAGAAATGTAAATTCATGATAAGTTTGAGTATACAACCAAAACTTTGCATTAATAACTTGCTAAAATCATAGGAAACAACCACAAAATATTTCATGCCTAAATTTCCCCTAATCATGCATTACCTGTAGCAGTAACAATCATAGAGGGTAGAATTGGAAATACATGTTATATTTGCGTTAACAACCAAAAATTTGCATCAATAACATCCTATAATCACATGACACAACCACAAAAAGTTTCTATAAAAAATTCAAAGCCTAATTGATTTAACTGAACAAGACAAATTCAAAATAAAACTTCAAAAATAGAAATGAAATGGAAAATGGGTTTTTTTTTGGATTTTTAGCAGTAGTATGGAAATTCCGATAGAATGGATTTTTCTACCCCAAATCCATATAGTATTTGTCCAATTCTGATAAACACTTCAGAAGTTATGCAAAAAAATAGAATTTAGCAAAATACTATCTAGTGAGCTTGAATATCTGCTAGCGATGATGCACCACACGGAAAAATAACAACCAAATAGGGTAGAAATGGAAATTCTTGTTAAATTTGAGTAAACATCCAAAACTTTGTATCAATAACATCCTAAAATCATAGGAAATAACCACAAAAACTTTCAGGCCCAAATTTCCCCTGGTAACAACAATTGAGGGTAGATTTGGAAATTCATGTTATATTTTTTTTATATTTTCAGCGCGGAGTTTGCAGGCGTAGTATGGAAAGCCCGATAGAATGGATTTTTCTACCCCAAATTCATATATTATTTGTCCAATTTTGATAATCAGTTCAAAAGTTATGCCAAAAATAGAATTGATCAAAATACTATGCAAAGAGCCCGAATTTCCTCTTCTGATGCACCACATGCAATAATAACAACCAAACAGGGCAGAAATGGAATTTCATGTTAAATTTAAGTAAACTCCCATAACTTTGCATCAATAATATCCTAAAATCATAGGAAACAACCAAAAAAAGTTTAGTGCCCTAATTTCCCCTAGTCGTGCACTAGGTACAACAATAACATGCATAGAGGGTAGAATTTGGAATTAATGTTATATTTGATTGAACAACCAAAACTTTGCATCAATAACATCCTAAAAGCACAAGACACAAACAAAAAAAGTAACTTTTGAAAAAATTTGAAGCCTAGTTGATTTAATTGAAGAAGAAAAATTCAAAATAAAAATTGAAATATAGAAAAGAAATCGAAAAAATGTTTTCTCGGATTTTCAGGAGGGACTTTTGAGAGTTGGCATGGAAAGTTCGATAGAATGGATTTTTCTACCCCTAGTTCATACAATATTTATCCAATTTTGATAAACATTTCAAACGTTATGCCATATATAGAATTTATCAAAATACAAGGCAAATAGCTCGAATTTCCCTTGGTGATGCACCACATTCAATAATAACAACCAAACAGGGCAGAAATGGAATTTCTTATTAAATTCTAGTAAAAACCAAAGCCTTGCTTCAATAATATCATAAAATCATAGGAAGCAACCACAAAAAGTTTCAATGTCGAATTTCCCCTAGTCATGTTCATTTAAGATAAATAGTTGAAAAGTTATGCCAAAATAGAATTTATCAAAATATTATGCAAAGAGCCTGAATTTCCCGTAGTGATGCACTACATGCAACAATAAAAACCAAAGAGGGCAGAAGTGGAAAATCGTGTTAAATTTTGAGTAAACAACCACAACTTTGCAGCAATAACATCCTAAAATCATAGCAAACAACCAGAAAACGTTTCAAACCCGATTTCCCCTAGTCATGCACTATATACAACAACAACCACAAAGGGAAGTATTGGAAAAACCTTCTAAATTTGAGTAAACAAACAAAAATTTGCCTCAATAATATCATAAAATCATAGGACACAACCATAAAAAGTTTCAAGCCAAAATTCATAGCCTGACTGCTTTAACTGAACATGAAAAATTCAAGACAAATTCAAAATAAAACTTCAAAAATAGAAAAGATATGGAAAAAAAGGGATTTTGTTTTTATTTTAAGGAGGGAGTTTTTAGATGAAGAGTACAAAGTCCGATTGAATGGACTTTTCTACCACCATATAAAATTTGTCTAATTCTAATAAACAGTATAAAAGTAAAGCCAAAAATACAATTTATCAAAATACTATGTGAAAGCCCAAATTTCCCCAGGTGATGTATCACATTCAATAGTAACAACAAAACTAGGTAGCAATGAAAATACATGTTAAATATGAGTAAACAACCAAAGCATTGCATCAAGAACATCCTAAGATCATAGGACCCAATCAAAAAAAATTCTATAGAAATTTCAAAGCATAAGTGATTTAACTGAACAATAAAAATTCAAGAAAAATTCAAAATTCATCTTCGAAAATAGAATAGATTTTTGTAGCACAAATGTATGTAATATTTTTCCAAATTTGTTAAACAGTTCTTATATTATGACAAAAACAAACTTATCAAAATACTAGGCAAAGAGCTCGAATTTCCCCTAGTGCTGCACCACATGTAACAGTACCAACCAAACATGGTAGAAATGGAAATTTATGTTAAATTTGAGTAAACAACCAAAACTTTGAATCAATAACATCCTAAAATTGTAGGAAACAACCCCACAAAGTTTCATGCACTAATTTCCCCTAGTCTTGCACTACGTGCAAGATTAACAGCCATAGAGGGTAGAATTGGAAATTCATGTTATATTTTAGTGAACTACTAAAACACAACATCAATAATATCCTATAATCATAGAAAAATTCACGAAAACTTCAAAATAAAACAACAAAAATAAAAATGAAATGGAAAAAAGGTTCTTTTGGATTTTCAGACATAGTGTGCAAAGACCAATAAAATGGATTTTTCTATCCCAAATACATATAATATTTGTCCAATTCTGATAAGCAGTTCAAAAGTTATGCCAAAAATAGAATTTAGCAAAATACTTTTCAATGAGCCCGAATTTTCTCTTGAGATGCACCACATGCAAAAATAACAACCAAACATGGCATGAATAGAAATTTATGTTAAATTTGAGTAAACAACCAAAACTTTGCATCAATGACATCATAAAATCATAAGGAACACAGCCAAAATGTTTCATGCCCGAATTTCCCCTAGTCATGCCCTACGTTCAAAAGTAAAAACCACTAAGGGTAGAATTGGTTATTCACTTTATATTTGAGTGAACAAACAAAAATTGAGTTTATCAACATACAATGCAAAGAGACCGAATTACCCATAGTGATGCACCACATGCAACAGTAACAACCAAATTGGGAAGAAATGGCAATTCATGTTAAATTTGAGTAAACAACCAAAACTTTGCATCTATTGAAAGTGCAAAGATTCAAGACCTGCACATTTAAGGCTAACCAAAGTTTTGATGTAGAAAATGAATAAGAATTAAAAATGAATAAGACTAAAATTGAGACATGACATCTAGATATCTTATGATAAGTAGGCTCAAGTCAACTCAATACATTTTGTTAGAACAAGGAAGTTGATCTCTCTGTGAATTGCTTCACTACAAGAGAGATCTTGATAATATTCTCAGAGGCTAAAATGTCTTAGTTCGAGTGGTATTGAGGCTAGGGCCGATCGCGAAAGGATAGGAGAACCTAGTAGGCTATTTAGTTAGGTCAAACCTAGGGTGTCAAGCTCATAGGGGCTAAGTAAAGTTCGACTTAGTTTTTCTAGTTTTGTAATGGGAAGTTTTTTTATAAATTTACAATTGTAATAGTGAAGAAAAATATCCCGAGACCAGAAGGGGAGGCCTAGATGTAGTTTGGAGTGGTCCGCAAACAAACCAGGATAAAATTTCCTTGTGCACCTCTTTTTATACCTAATCTCTTTACTTTCTGTCTTTACTTTGTTGATTAATTGTGTTAATAGGAGTTGCATGCTATAATTTATTTATTATCTTTCTATAACCTCATTAATCCATTAACTGTTAAAGAATTGGTAATCGGTAACTTACTGTGCAAGAAACCAAAGAATCAAGTTGTTTAAGTGTCAGGATAATCGATTATGCACAAGCACAATCGATTATTTCCGAGCACTGTTTAATCGATAAAGACCAATCATAATTGACTAACTATAGCCTAATTTAGTTTTGCGCAACTATAGGAAAAGTAGAGTAAGTGATCTGCGACACCTATTCAACCTCCCTTCTAGGTGTATTCTGACCTACTGATACCGAACAAGTGGTATCAGAGCTAATACAAAAATGCTAGCTTGACCGCATATTTGTTCGGTCCTAGAGGATACTACAATGGGTTCCATAAAGTCGTTTGGTCATGATGGTGTATCCATCAACCGCGCTCTGATTTTCAATGGCGAGGGGTACATCGACTAGAAGGTGCACATGAATACATTCATTGAGGCGATTGACACGGACAATTGGGAATCCATGGTCAATGGTCCTTTCGTTCCACTTCACTTGGTGGGCGATGAAACTATAGAGAAACCAAAAAGTTTATGGACCAATGATGAGCTTAAAAAGGTTCAGCATAACCGACGTGCCAAAAAAATTATCTCATTGGCCCTATCATACTATGAATTCGTTAGTTGCCCTAGATAAAACGTTTGCTAAAGGAGAGTTAACTAACAATGTATTGTGTTGCCTTGACATAAAATGGCAGCCGAAAGTAATTGCAATCATGGAGTCGAAAGACATTGATTCCATACCTTTAGCGACTCTGTTTGGCAAACTCCAGGAACATGAAATGGAGTTAGGGAGTTTGACCATAAACCATGAATCTCCTAGTTCAAGAAGAGGATGATGATTCTGATTCCGACTAGGACGAAGAAACCATGAATCTCCTAGTTCGCAAATTTGGAAATTTCAATAAGAAAAGAGGGGGATTCAAGAGGTTTCAGAAGAAAGAAGCGTGATACTCAACCAAAAAGGGCATGAACCCAAAAGAGCACTTCACTTGCCATGAAAGTGTGAAGGTTGGACACATGAAGCTACAATGTCCAAACTATCTCAAGAAGGTTGAATCTGAAAAGAGCACTCCTCGAGATGTCAAATCGAAAAGAGCATACATCGTGTGGAATGCTCCCGAGGAGGAAACTACATCAAGCACATAAGATGAGGAGGAGTCTGCAAAATTGCGACTTATGGTCAAAACACAAGAAGCTTACAACTCTAGTGGACAAGATGAGGCAAAGATGTATATTATGATACTTCATCTTCTACTGATGACTCCCCTGCATATGATGAGTTATATAATGCATTTGTTGAGTTACATGAAAAACTTAAAAATCTTGCTAGGATTAACATTGATAGAAAACGGGTAATCCTATTGCATGAACAAGAAATCATTAAAATTCAAAAAGAGTTAGATGAGTTAAAACTAGAAAATTAAACCTTAGACTTAATATACTCTTATAGCTCATGTAATTGCTCGAAAAATAATTCATGTCAACCTACTGTATGCAATACTTGCGAGAAATTGCAAATCGAAAATTAAATTTTGAAATAAAAACCCGCAAAGCTTACATACAGTAGATTTAACCTTAACACTTTACTTGCTGAATCTAGAAATCCTGGTAACCACATGGGATTAGCAAGAAAAGACCATATAGGAAACATGTAGTCTATGATCGTAAAAAGTCACATACTCACATGCATACTTGTTTCTATTGCGACACTTATGGCCAAACTACCACTTCATGTTATATTAGAAAATATGGTGTGCCTGATGGTTCTCATATTTGGATGAAGAAGGGACGTAATACCATGGTTGCTAACAGAAAGGGACCCAATATCAATTGGGTACCTAAACAAGACAAGTAATTTGTTTTTTGCAGGTGTGCCTACAAACGCATGGACATCATTGGTACTTAGATAGCAGGTGTTCGAGGCATATGATAGGTGACAGATCGAAATTCCTAGATCTATCACTCAAAGAAAAAGGGTATGTCACTTATGGCGACAACAATCGAAGGAAGATACTTGGAGTTGGAACAATTGGTAATACTACTCAAGATGTGATCAACAACGTGCTCTATGTGGAAGGCTTGGAGCAAAACTTATTAAGTATCAACCCATTGTGCGATAAAGGTAACAAAGTATCCTTTGATTCTGATTGTTCGATTATTCGTGATAATTTATCTAATCATATTAATTTTTTTGGTCATCGTATAAATAACATTTACATGGTTAATTTGGAGGATGTCACTACATTGTTCTCAAAATGTTTTATATCTAGAGAGAATGACATTTGGCTTTGGTATATGTGTGTTGCGCATATACACATTAAACACTTAGAAAAATTGTCATCACATGATTTAGTTGTTGGTCTACCTAAACTTAATTTCAAATCTAAAAATGCTTGCGACACTTTCCAAAAGTGTAAGCAAGTTAAGAACTCATTTGCGACTAAAAATGTGATCTCCACAACTAGGCCTTTGGAGCTTCTCTATATGGACCTGTTTGGATCATCACAAATCATGAGTTTCAGAGGTAGCTATTATGCTTTGGTAATCCTAGATGATTTTTCTAGGTTTACATGGACCCTATTCCTTTCTGCTAAAAGAGACGCATTTAAATACTTTAACAGCCTTTCCAAGCAAATACAAAACCAACTTAACCTGAAAATTGTATATATATGATGTGACCATGGTGGTGAGGTTGAGAACCACCTGTTTGACAAGTTTTACGATAAACATGGTATCCTGCACAAATACTTGGCTCCTAGAAAATCGCTTATTATAGGAGCTGGCTAGGACCAAGCTTAATAAAAGCAAACTGCCTAAATACTTTTGGGTCGATGGTGTACATATGGCTTCCCATGTTATAATCGAGTACTTCTTAGGCCAAAATTGTTAAAATCTCCTTATGAGTTATTGAGAGGCCGAAAACCTAATATATCTCGTCTTCATGCCTTTGGATGGAAGTATTTTATTTTAAACAATGGAAAATGAGCTTTAGGAAAATTTGATTCAAAGGCTGACGAGGGTATATTTTTAATAAATAAACTATGATTGTAGAAGAATCAATTCATTTTAATTTTTATGCATCTTCTACAAAAGAGAAGAAGAAGGTTTTGTCTGATGATGTTACAGGTGCTTTAGAACAAGCATACTCTAAGGACTTGGAAAAGGACAAAGAAGATAAGGATGATAAAAAAGTCAATGAGTACCATTATGACTTGTTGAGGACGTGGAAAACCAAGAAAGACCATCCACTTGATAAAGTATTAGGTGACATCTCTACGGGGTGGTAACCCATAGTTCTTTGAGTAATTTTTGTAATTTTGTTGATTTCATATCACAAATAGAACCTAAGACTATATATGAAGCCATAGAGGATGTGCGCTGGGGTATAGCTATGCAGGAAGAGCTAAACCAGTTTGAGTGTCATAGTGTGTGGGACTTCGTCCCCAAACCAAAAGACCATCCGATAATTGGCACTAAATGGATCTTTAGAAATAAACTTGATGAATATGGCTTAATAATATGAAACAAAGCATGACTTGTGGCCAAGGGATAGGTTTCGTCATAATCGATACCCTCCTCCTGGTTGGCCTCTGATCTGGCTACAGGAGCGTAGGTTTCGTCATAATCAACAATTGCAGTCACCTTTGGTTGCCATCTCCTGTCAAGACAACGCAAAACTTTATTAGTTAGTTCACCTCTAGCAAATGATTTTTCGAGAGCAACTAAATGGTTAACAATATGAGTGAATCGCTTTTGCATATCACATATTGATTCGCTTGGTAACATGCGAAACAACTCATATTCGTGGGTCAGCGCATTCAATCTTGCGCGCTTGACTTCGCTAGTGCCTTCGTGAGTCACTTGTAAAGTGTCCCACATTTCTTTCGCATTATGGCACTGCGAGACCCTAAAGAATTCATCATATGATAGGGCCGATGTGATGATGTTTTTGGCGCGCAGGTTATGCTGGACCTTTTTGCGCTCATCATCGGTCCATAAACTTTTCGGTTTATCTTTAGGCTGATCGTCCACAAGATGTTGTGGAACGTAAGGGCCGTTGACTACGGATTCCCAAATATCCGAGTCTATGGCCTCAATAAAAATTTGCATGCGCACTTTCCAGTAGGCATACCCTTCACCACTGAATATTGGTGGTCGATTAATGGATGACCCATCACCACCAAATGGATTTGAAGAACCCATTCCTTTTCCCTTTAGGATCACGAATACGCGGTTGAGCTAGCACTTCGTACTAGCTCTGATACCACTTGTTAGGTATCAGTGGTTACAATACACCTAGAAGGGGGGGGGGTTGAATAGGTGTCGCGGTTAGAATTACCGCTTTTCGCAAATCAACACTTAATGCTGAATCAACCCTATTTAATCGATTAAGGAGAAAAGGATAATCGATTATAAGCACAGTCTTAATCGATTAACACAAAAAACAGTTTTAAACAGAAACTATTTTAATCGATTAATAGAAACAGTATAATCGATTAACACAGGAATATTAATCGATTAAACAGAACCAGTAAGCAATTACAGAAACGATTAAATGCGAAACAAATAACCGATAACAGAACGAATACAGAGCTTACAAATTTGTATATCAGAATAGCTTGCAATACAACAAAAGAACAGAATGTATTAGTTGAATCAAATATACAAATTAAATCGATTGAAAAACAGTAAAGAGAGAGAGAGAAACAAATCCTGCAAATCGAATTTTTATCCTGGTTCGTTTGCTGTCCACTGCAAACTACATCCAGGCCTCCCGGCTGACTTGGGAGATTTCCTTCACTATAATCGAATCAATGTAATTTACAAACACATTATCCAATTACAACACTTAGCAAATGACAAGAAATCAAAGAAACTATCCAATGGTTTGACTCCCTTCCTACCGATAAAGAAAACGTTTCTTTCGGCGTAGCCCCAGCCAAAGAATCTCTCGTTCTTTCCTTTTCTTACACTCTAAGCTATGAAGAAACACACAATCTCTACTGGTGATACGACACCAAGAGATTCCCTTTCACAACAATTACACAAGAATTACAAGAGTAATATTAAGCTATACCTAAGCTCAAATACAACATGAAGGCTTTACTCTAATGCACATTTAACACAAACACATGTGAAATGACAAGTATTAGTTATGAAAACAGAAGTTACAGAATTATAAAATTCATGAAAAACGCATCAAAAATATGCATGAACATGTGAGGGAAAACATGAGAGATTATAACATGAAATGCACTCAATCCTAAAGCAAGGAATCTCTCATTTCTAAACTCACTAATGCAATTAACAAATAGATGCAGCAATTAACACGTAGAATGCTCTAACTCTCTAATAAATGCAACATGCAACTTATGAGATTAATTCTGAAAACGCAGTTTATAAAGAATCAGTCCAGAACCCCAGATAATCGATTAAATACCTTCTTAATCGATTAACGGGACTAAAAATCATAACTGATTCTGTTTTTCAGTTTTTCAGTTTTAACAACTTAAAAATAAAAACGTGTTCCAGTAGCAACCACTTTTCACAGCAGTTGGGCTAGTCGATTAAAGGTATGGTTAATCGATTAACAGTAAATAAAATGTGTATTTTCAAATAGAAAACATCGAATATGTTATGCACTTAGATAATACATGTTTAACACTTAGTTTTATGCCTAGAATGCACATATACATGTATTTATGTAATGCATGAACATATTATGAAATGACATATCTCATGGATGAAATGATTTAAAAGATATATGCATATGAGACATGTATTAGGTGCCCTAAGCCTTCGACTCAACTTAAACTAGAATCTAGTCTAAGCCTAGTACCAAATAAAAGACTTAAGCACGTTGATTTGTTGGTTATCTTCAAGCTCTTTTAGGCACAAGTTGTCCTCATCAAAACCATGACGTTCAAGGAGAGTTTTCCAAAGTGTTCCTCTTGACATGCACACTTTCAGGAAAAGCACTTGTGGAACTTGCCACCTATTAGGAAGCTCCTTAGTATCATGACATATCAAAAAGCAAGCTTGTTTTGCTTTATCCACCATAGAAGTGGAGCACATTATTGTTGGTGTGTGTTGTGCTCAAATCCCTTGGATGAAGCAACAACTTGTAGATTTTGGTCTCTCTTTGGAAAAGTTACCGATTAAAAGCGACAATACATGCACCATAAACCTATCCTAGAATCCCATCTTGCATTCTAGAACTAATCACATAGAGATAAGGCATCATTTTTTGTGTGATCATGTACAAAAAGGTGACCGTGTACTTGAATTTCTTTAAACCATTAAACAACTAGCGAATATTTTCACCAAACCCCTTCCACGGGACACTAGAATTATCATCTTGAATTAAGGAGAGACTACAAAATAAACTTACCTAAACTACTTTGGAGAAGAAATCCTTCTCCTCTTGAATTAAGGAGAGACTACAAAATAAACTTACCTAAACTACTTTGGAGAAGAAATCCTCCAAGAAACTACAAAGAAGAAATTGAAGAAGAAGAGAGAATTTCGGATTTTAGAGAGAAGTGGAATGTGGAGTATGTATTGATGAAAATGTGAATGCCTTAAGTGACATGAAGTGCCTCCTATTTATAGGAGTTTTCTGCCGCCGCCAAGCTCCTCTCTTCCACCGCCAAGCTGCTAACCAAACCCTTCAGCATGGGTTTGGTCACTTCGCCATGCATCTTAGTCAACTACTTGGGGCTGACTCACCCAAGCTATTGTGAGCTACTTGCCCAGCTATTGTGAGCTAGCTCTGAAAAGGCTATGGAGGCGACTTGGAGTGAGGTCATGCATGATGTCATGGTGGCTAAGTTAACTTGACCAACTTGCTTTGTGCACATCGCCAAGCTCCTATGTGGCACCGCTAAGCTGCCTGCTTGAGCAGCTTTGACCATGCTGATGGTGATGTGGCTTGGTGCTTGCTGATATAGCTAGATGTGTGGTTCTAAGCTTGGTGGTCAAGGTGCTCTGCTAAAAGTGCCATAAAAGTGTATGAAATTTATGCATTTTTGGCATTTATCAGATTCATTTTATGTTCTTAGGAGAGAACTTGGAAATCTTGATGAACAATATCTTAACTAGATTGGTTAATGGTGTTTTGTTCCTTTTGTATGATAAATGTGCTTATCTATGTGTTATATTGAAATGCATGTTTCCCTTTGTGCTTAATAAGTTGCATTCATGATTACATGTTTAAGTGTTAGAAGTGTGTAATTCTGTCTCGAATAGTTTCTTAGGTTAAGAGTCTTAGCATACCTTGTCAATCTTAAAAAACATACTCAAATCTAGAATTTTACTAATGTTAATCGGTTACCTTGTATGCTAATCGATTAAATTGAGTTCCTGTAGCTTAAACCTTTTCAAATTTCTATCTTCAATCGATTAAGTATTTCTTTAATCGATTAACTAGGCTCAGTTTCTTAGGACTTTAGTTGGTCTTAATCAATTAATATAAGCCTTAATCGATTAACGATAGTAAAAATATAATAGTTTCATTGTGTATTTGGGAAAGTTTTTCAAACCCTAAAACCTCAAATTTCTACCTTTTCTATGTCCAGTCGTGAAATGGATCTATCCCCTCACTATAGTAATCCAAAACGAGTGTCCTTAAGTATTGTTAGTCACATATTAGCCCCCAATCATCAAGAAAATCGAAAATCTAGCTTTCCCCAACTTAAAACCCTAACCCGGAATCACCAGAAATCGATTTCATAATCGATTAGAGCTTTCTAATCTCATAAAAATGGATGATGGTAAAAAGAAAAGAGTCAAAACCACTACTAACCATCCAAGAAGATCTGAACCTGGCTTTGGTTCCGGCCATGGTGATAGGAGGGATCTCGGTGACCCCTACTATTCACTGATTTTGCAAGAAACTTGTCTAGCAAAGTTCTAAGGGGGGAAACCAACCTACATCTGATATGCGGATATGGCTTGGTTGCTAGCTCAAGGCTTCAAGTTTCTACATGGATTGGAAGTTCAAGGTGTGACCCAGTTTCACGAGCTTAACGGTAAAGTATAACCCGCTCTAGTTAGGGAATTCTACGCAAACTTTAGCTAAAAAGATAGGAGTTATTGTTCTATGGTTTCAGGAAAACTATTTGAACTGATTGAAACATTATTTCTGGATGTGGGTTGACTAGGTAGTGATGGTTGCTGCCTTGGAGACTGCTCGAATGAGTTTTGGATCTCATTTGATGTGACTAAAATGTACAAATCTTGTCTTAGGGGATCTCACATGTACGTGCAAGGTGACTTAAGAAAAGTTGGATCATTATCTATTGAGAATCGTCTTTTGCACTATATTGTAATGTATATTTTGGTACAAGGAAACACTAACCATGCTCAGCCAACTATCAACGACCTCAAATTCCTGTTGGATGTCTGAGAAAACAAAAGGATCCAATGGCCTAAGGAGATTCTAAAGGTCATGAATGGCATCTCAACCTCATCGAACAAGTTGCTTGTATATGGAATATTCATATCGTGAATCATTGACCATCTAGAAATACATATGTCTGATACGTTGATTATCATAACAAACTCGTGTGAGCACTTGATTGGATATAATCTCATCCACAAAATGGGAATTTACAAGTATAACAATGCTTGGGAATACTAGGAGGATGACAATACAACCATGGAATTGGACTTTTCTGATGAAGATGTTCCTATGAATGAATTGATTCTAGAAAATTAGGGGGAGGCATCTGCTATGCTTCAAGAACCTTCATTCAGGATAGCTCATTTAGATGCAATGGAACAGAGACTCAATGCTCACGTTGACACACACTATGAGTCTTTAAGGGACATGATTCAATCGGGGTTTGAGAGGCAAAATGATAGTTTAAATGAAAAAATCAATCGTTTGGACTTCCTCATTCGGACCATCCATGACATTATGCATCCGCAAGCAAGACGTCCTCCTTCACCATCTTAGGATTAGTCTAGGAGTGTATAGCCTATAGGGTGTTATACTTTGTCATCTAGTATTGTGCTTTGGATCGTGTACTTCATGTTATTTTGAGCATTGTGTTCTTTTGGCTTGTAATATGTTATCAAACTCTACTTCTCTACTTGTTTTAAAATTTCGCAAATTGCATGCTTTGCTGAAAAATTGCTAATTATGTCAAATGGTTGATGGATTATGGTTTTAGTAGTATCTTGATCATATCTTGCGTGTATGCGATATTTTTTTAATTAATACATTCTTAACCTGACTATATCAGAATTAATATTCATTCCATGACTGATTGAATATTTGCATGTTGATGTGTCATACAAACCTGGGTCATATGCTATTTTTTGTTAGTTTAATCGATTAAGTGCCCTCGATAATCGATTAAATGTAGTGATTTGTGCATCTATTCAATTTTCTAAAACTAGTTAATCAAAACATTTAATTTCTGATTAATTATAGTTTCTTTTCACAAATTTTATAGCTCTTCTTACTTTTGATCAACTATTATCACTTAAATGTCTACACTTTTTGATAATGTCAAATGGGGGAGAAAGGTTTTTGTCGTTAGATGTGTTTCAGGTTGTTGAGCTTACGTAAGTTCGCTACCCACTTGTGTGTATTTTACCTCATTGCTTGGTTGAAGGGGAGAACAAAGTGAGGGGGAGTAGCGCAAATTTGACATATAACCAACCTAAGCAAACACATGCTGATCATCATCAAGCTAATCAAACAAGGAATTGGTGAAGTGTTTGTCATCATCAAAAAGGGCGAGATTGAAATTGCAAAGAGTCAAGACCTGCACATTTAAGGCTAACAAAGTTTTGATGAAGAAAACGCACATACAAGAAATCTTGAAGATCATACAACAAACATCGAGCGGAAGACTCATAGGTTGCATCTACAAACTTAGGGCTTTGTTATATTTACTTGTATTAGAAATCTTAAAATGATTGCCTTAGATTGAGTTTAGGTTAGGTAAACCTAGGTGGAAAGTCCCACAAGAACTAAAAATGAATAAGACTAAAATTGAGACATAACATCTAGATATCTTATGATAAGTAGGCTCATGCATACAAATACATAGTCTCATTCATCAAAAGGTAACATATTTTGAAAATATATGTATAGCATGTGCATGTCATATAGGTAGTTTACCATAGAATCAAGAAAAAAAATTTAACTCAGTATAATCGATTAAGTAGTTTGTGTAATTGATTATCTAGAATTCAGTTACAAACTGATCTGATGTTGTTAGCACGTTAATCGATTAAGACACCATATAATCGATTAAGATGTAACAGAAAACTGATTTTTGACATCTTGTTAATCGATTACATTGAAGACTAATCGATTAATATCAGTATCAGTAGGATTAGTACAAATGTTGTAATTCTTGCCAATGTGGCATAACTTGCATATTTCGAATATTGTTAGAGAGCATACATTTTCATAGATTGCATTACAGTGAGAAAGTGCATTTAGAAAACCTATGAAGTGAAAGCATTCTCATTTAGGCTTAGAGATTAATATCATTGCATGTTGTCTCTAGTTTTCTATGCATTGAATTCATGCATCTAGTTCTTGATTTCTTTGAGAGATTTGTGAGGAAAATATTTTTTTGATAAGAGTGTCAATCGTTTTTTGGAAAATCTAATGCATTAAATTTCATTTAGAATTAGGTTCCTGTGGATTTTCTACTTTGTGTTTTAGATTGAGTTTTCAATTGTTGAATCTGAGTATTAAGTACTCAAGTCAACTCAATACATTTTGTTTGAACAAGGAAGTTGATATCTTTGTGAATCGCCTCACTACAAGTGAGATCTTGATATTCTTCTTAGAGGCTAAGCGGTCATAGTTCGAGTGATACCGAGGCTGGGGTTGACCGCGAAAGGATAGGAGATCGTAGTAGGCGATTTAGTTAGGTCAAACCTAGGTTATCAAGCTCATAGGGGCTCAGTAAGGTCCGGCTAAGTTTTTCTTGTTTTGTAATTGGAAGTGTGTTTGTAAATTTACAATTGTAATAGAGAAGAAAATTCTCCCGAGATCAGAAGGGGAGGCCTGGATGTAGTTTGTAGTGGACCACAAACGAACCAGGATAAAAATTCCTTGTGCCCCTCTTTCAATACCTAATCTCTTTAATTTTTTTCTTTACTTTGTTGATTAATTGTGTTAATCTGAGTTGCATGCTATAATTTGTTTATTGTCTTTCTGTAAGCTCATTAAGCAATTAACTGTGTAAAGAATCAGTAATCGGTAAATTGTTGTGCAAGAAACCAAATAATCAAGTTGTGCAAGTGTAAGGATAATCGATTATCCACAAGCATAATAGATTAAGTCTGAGCACTGTTTAATTTATTAAGACCAAGCATAACCAATTAACTGCGATCTGTTCTAGTTTTACGCAAATATAGGAAAAATGGAGTAAGTGATTCACGACACCAATTCAATCCCCCTTCTAGGTGTATTCTAACCGGCTGATACCCAACATTAATAACATCCTAAAATCATAGGAAACAACCATAGAAATATTCATCCCCGAATTTCCCCTAGTCATGAACTATGTGCAACAATAACAACCAAACATGGAAGAAATAGAAATTCATCTTTGAAAGTGCAAAGTGTCAAGATAGCACTATTAGGTTGCCTATGTTTTGATGAAGACAAAAGATTTAGTGAAAGCTTAAAGATAACTCAAGAAATCAACATGCCAAGGACTCAAGAGCATCATGTATAAACTAGAGTCTTAGATATGGGTCTTAGTTATTGAGTCTAGGTTAGGTAAACCTAGATGCAAATCTCACAAGTTCTAAAACCTATCATATCATTTACATAAGACAAGCCATCTAGATTATTATATGTTCATGAATTAATCATACATTTTTTTGTCAATCTTAGGCATAACATAATTGTAAAACATGTATAGTTGATAAGCATAACATATAGGTAGTTTACCATTTAATCTCTTAACTGAAAATATGTCACTTAATCGATTAAGCAAGGCATTTATCAATTAACGTGAAAACAGTTTTAATCAGTCTTAACAGATAATTGAAAAACAAAATTAAGTTATTCTAAACATCCCGTTAATCAATTAATAGGGAACTTAATCAATTAATTGGGCGTCTAACAACTTTTCTATATAAACTGTGTTTTGACACCATGCTTAACACATTCAATACATTTATTCATTCAGTTTTAGAATTTCTAAGTTGCATATTTTCGTGCTCATTATAAGTCCTATAGGCAGATAGAATTGCATGTAAGAATAGGTTGAGATAGTATCATGATTAGGGATTAAAATGTCATTCATTGCATGTGATTAAATGTGTTCATCATT
Source organism: Lupinus angustifolius (assembly GCF_001865875.1). Classification (NCBI taxonomy): domain Eukaryota; kingdom Viridiplantae; phylum Streptophyta; class Magnoliopsida; order Fabales; family Fabaceae; genus Lupinus; species Lupinus angustifolius. The sequence goes on along the minus strand of NW_017722113.1, from coordinate 828 downwards.
CTATCTTTTCTTGCATGATTCTTTCAGTTTCTTTTAGAGATTTCTGAGGGAAGAAATTACATGTTATCGAATGATTCTGATGTTATACATATTCTCGATATATTGTGAGATTTGTATAGGGTTTATAGTTGTTCTTGATTGTAATATTTGAGCCATTTAGTGCTTCACATTACTCTATTTTTTGTGTCTTTTTGTAACGAGGAAAGTCGTCTCTTGGTGTCATTCCACCAACGAGATACAGAGTGTCTTCACCAAGACTTGGAGGTCTTGAGTTTATAACATATTCTGGGCTGGGGCTGGATCGTAGGAAAGGTTTTCCTAGGCAGTTAATAAGGTCAAACCAAGGTAGGGGTTCTGGGAATTCAAGAAGGTAGCGTTCAAGGTCTTGTAATTGGAAGTGTGTATGTAATATACATTTGTTTCATTTTTAGTGAAGAAAATCTCCCGAGATCGTAAGGGGAGCACTGGATGTAGTTTTGCAATGGCAACCAAATGAACCAGTATAAAAACCTTGTTGCAGGCTGTTTCTCTCCCTTATTTCTTTACTGTTTCAAGTCATTTTAATTGCCTATTTTAGCTAATAATTTGAATGCTGTGATTTTTCCATATAAAGATTAACTTTGTTCAAATATATATGTTGTACCATTTCTATATAATCTGTGAGTGGCTGTGTCATCGAGCCATTCAGCAACTGTCTATTTTGTGCGACTTAATCGATTAAGGAAGTCCTTTAATCGATTACTTGGGTGATTTTCCAAAATAGGGCTTTGGTGCGAATAGCGGTATTTGGGAACCGTGACACCTATTTTGTCACTGATACCTAACAAG
>NW_017722112.1:0-2135 GCF_001865875.1 Lupinus angustifolius | reverse complement strand
TTTAGTTGCGAAGGATAGGCCTATTGGAAAGTCCGCATGAAAATATTCATAGAGGCCATTGACACCAATATTTGGGAATTTGTAGTCAACGGACTCTTCGTTCCAATGCAATTAGTGGATGATGAACCGAAGGAAAAACCAAATGTCTATGGACTGATGATGAACATAGAAAGGTTCAATACAACCTCCACGCTAAAAACATCATCACATCGGCCCTATCCTATGATGAGTTCTTTCGGGTTTCACAGTTCCAAAGTGCGAAAGACATGTGGGACACTTTACAAGTGACGCACGAAGGCACTAGTGAAGTCAAGTGTGCCAGGCTGAATGTCCTAACACATGAGTATGAGTTGTTTCGTATGTTACATAGTGAATCTATCGGTGACATGGAAAAACGATTCACTCATATAGTTAACCATTTAGTTGCTCTAGATAAATATTTTTCCAAATGAGAACTTACTAATAAAGTTTTAAGTTGTCTTGACAGCAGATGGCAACCTAAAGTAACAGCTATCATGGAATCCAAGGATCTTAACTCCCTGCCTTTTGCGACATTATTTGGAAAGCTTCAAGAGCACGAGATGGAGGTTGGATGCCTGACTATGCAAGAGGAATCAAACCTCAAAAAGAAAAGTATATCTCGCAAGGCAGTAAATCCTCAATCTAGAGAAGAGAGAGAAGTGGATGAGTCTGATTCAGATATGGATGATGAAAATTTGATCCTTCTTGTACGAAAATTCGGGAAATTCCTAAAGAAAGGAGGCTTCAAACGTTTCTAGAAGAAAGAAGCGTGTGAATCAACCAGAAAAGGCAAGAGTAACAAAGAGCGCTTCATTTGCCACGAGTGTGGTAAGTCAGGACACATGAGGTTTCAATGTCCTACTTACCTGAAAATGGTTTATTCAGAAAATAGCACTCCTCGGGACTTCAAGTCAAAGAAGGCCTACATCCTATGGGATGTACTAGAGGATGATACGACATCAAGCACCTCATATGAAGAGGAGACAACCAAACTACGCTTAATGACCAGAACAGATGATGCTTGTTTCTCAAATTCAAAAGAGGCAAACAACGAGGTATATTCTGACAACACATCTACTTCATCTGATGATTCATCTCCTTATGAGGATCTATATCATGCTTATGTCGAATTGCATGATGAATTAAAGTAATTAGCTAGGATTAGTTCTGATTGAAAAAGAGTAATCCTTCTGAATGAACAAAAAATAGTTTCATTACAGAAAGAGTTAGATGAATTAAAACTAGAAAATGAAACATTAGATCTGATATATTCATGTAATGCATGCAATTGTTGTAATGATAATTTATGTCAATCAACTGTTTGTGATTCTTGCGAGACTTTTAAAAATGAAAATTTGAGACTAAATGAAAAACTCTCAAAACTCACAGAGAGTCAAAACATGTTAGACACTATGCTTAACCAAACTAGAAATGTTGGTGAACATACCGGACTAGGATATATGCCCCCTATGCATAGGAGAATACCATATAGGAGACTTATTAATCGGCCTAATAATAAATATTTTAATAAAAAGGTTCCTACAAGTTTTTACTGTGGCACTGAGGGCCATACTTCCTATTCCTGTTACATTAGGAAATATGGTATACCTAGTGGCGTATATGTTTGGATGAAAAAGGGAGATAACTCCCTGCTTACTAAAAGAAAAGGACCCAACATAACTTGGGTACCTGAAAAAGGCAAGTGATATATTTTGCAAGTATGTCTATGAGTACATGGACAACATTGGTATTTGATAGTGGATGCTTGAGACATATGACGGGAGATAGATCAAAATTCCTAGATCTCACCTTGCAAGAAAAATGGTTTGTCACGTATGGAGACAACAACAAAGGAAAGATACTTGGAACCGAAGTGATTGGCAACTCAAATCAGGCAGTGATCGAAAATGTGTTATATGTTGAAGGCCTGGAACATAATCTCTTGAGTATCAGCCAACTATTTGATAAAGGTAACCGTGTATCTTTTGATTCTGAATGTTGTATAATTCGTGACAATATATCTTATAAAGTTAAGTTTCAGATATCGTATAAATAATATCTAAATGGTTAATCTGGAGGATGTCAGTACTCTATTTTCAAAATGTTTTATATCT
>NW_017722111.1:0-743 GCF_001865875.1 Lupinus angustifolius | reverse complement strand
TTGTGATACTTGTCAAAAATGTAAACAAGTTAAAAACTCTTTTAGTAAAAAGAATGTGATATACACAACAAGACCTTTGGAGCTTCACCATATGGACTTGTTTGGACCATCACAAGTTATGAGTTTTGGTGGTACTTTTTATGCTTTAGTAATTTTTTATGATTTCTATAGATTCACATGGACATTATTTCTATCTTCCAAGAGCGACGCATTCAAGTCTTTCAAAAACTTTGCCAAGCAAATCCAAAATCAGTTTAACCTTAAGATAGTATATATTCGATCCAATCATTGTGGCGAATTTGAAAACCATCAACTTGATAAATTTTGTGATAAATATGGTATTATGCATCAATTTTTGGCCCCTCGTATCCCTCAACAAAATGGAGTTGTTGAGAGGAAGAATCGAGTCTTAGAGGAGCTTGCTAGAACCATGCTAAACGAAAGCAAGGTTCCTAAATAATTTTGGGTTGATGTAGTGCATACAACTTGCTATGTGATAAATCATATACTCTTGAGGCCTACTTTTTCAAAAAATCCTTATGAACTTTTAAAAGGTTGAAAATCTAATATTGCTCATTTTCATGCTTTTGGTTGTAAATGCTTTATATTAAATAATGAAAAAAGAGCTTTAAGTAAATTTCATTCTAAAGCTGATGAGGGTATATTTTGGGGGTATTCATTGCATAGTAAAGATTATCGAGTCTTTAATAAATATTCAATGCAAGTAGAAGAGTCTGTGCATG
>NW_017722110.1:0-75945 GCF_001865875.1 Lupinus angustifolius | reverse complement strand
AGTAAAGCTTATCGAGTCTTTAATAAATGTTCAATGCAAGTAGAAGAGTCTGTACATGTCCATTGTGACGAATCTTCTCCAAAAGAGAAGAGAAAGGTATTTTCTAATGATGTTGAAGGTGATTTAGAAGAAGCATACTCTAAGGACATGGACTAGGAGAAAGAAGAAGAAACAAAACAAATTGTCCAAGATGAGCATCAGGATGCTGCCAATCGCGTGGAAGACCAAGAAGGATCATCCACTCGACAAAGTTATAGGTGATATAACTACGAGGGTAGTAACCCGTAGCTCTTTACATGATTTTTGTAACTTCATTACTTTTGTATCTCAAATCGAGCCTAAGACCATCGATGAGTTCATTGAAAATGTGCACTGGGGTATAGCTAGGCAAGAAGAGCTAAACCTGTTCGAGTGTAATAATGTATGGGACTTGGTTCCTAAACCTGAAGAACATCCAATTATTGGTACTAGATGGGTCTTTCGTAACAAATTAGATGAATCTGACTTGATCATAAGAAATAAAGCACGCTTAGTGGCCAAAGGCTACAACCAGGAGAAAGGCATCAATTATGATGAGACCTATGCTCTTGTAGCCAGATTAGAGGCCATTACGAAGCTTCTATCCTTTGCATCGATTATGAATTTTAAGCTCTTTCAAATGGATGTCAAGAGCGCCTTCTTGAATGACTACATTCAGGAGGAGATATATGTTGGTCAACCTTCCGAATTTGAAATTTTTAAATATCTGAACCATGTATATAAGCTCAAGAAGGCCCTTTATGGCCTGAAACAAGCTCCTAGAGCTTGGTATGATAGATTGAGCTCTTTCCTTTTGGAAAAAGGGTTCGTGAGGGGTATGGTTGATACTATTCTTTTTATCCGTAGATTAGATGATCATGTATTATTGGTTCAAATATATGTTGATGATATAATTTTCGGATCTACTAATGACATTCTTTGTAATGAATTTTCTAAGATGATGTAGGGATAATTTGAGATGTCGATGATGGGTGAGCTGACCTTCTTCCTTAGGCTTTAAATCTAACAAATAGAAAGTGGCATCTTCATTCATCAATCGAAATACTGCAATGAGTTATTGAAAAACTTTGACATGGAAAAGGGTAAAGAAGCTTCAACACCTATGGCGTCTGCATGCTATCTAGAGAAAGATGAAAAGGGAAAAGCAATCGAGGTAACCAAGTATTGAGGGATTATCGGCTCATTGTTGTACTTAACTACGAGCCGCCCCAATATTATGTTTAGTGTTTGTATGTGTGCTAGATTTTAAGCATTGCCTAAAGATTCCCACTATACTGTTTTTAAACGCATCATGAGATATTTAAAAGGAACAACTAATATGGGATTATGGTATCCTAGGAATGACTCATTATCCTTGGTAGGGTATTCCGATTCCGATTTTGCGGGATGCAAGTTGGATCGGAAGAGCACTAGTGGGACTAGTCACTTACTAGGTAGTTCCTTAGTTGCATGGCACAGTAAAAAGCAAGCTTGTGTTGCTTTGTCCACCGACGAAGCAGAATACATTGCCGCCAGTGTGTGTTACGCTCAAATCCTATGGATGAAGCAACAACTTAAGGACTTTGGACTTAATCTGGTTAAGATCCCTATAATGTGATAATACAAGTGCCATAAACCTATCCAAGAATCCCGTTTTGCATTCTATAACCTCGCATATAGAAATTAGATATCATTTCTTGCGTGACCATGTACAAAAAGGCGATTGTATGCTTGAATTTGTTGAAACTACTAAGCAATTGGCGGATATTTTCACCAAGCCCCTCTTATGAGATACTTTTTATGTTCTTTGAAGAGAACTTGGAATCCTTGATGAAAATTATCTTCACTAAAATCGTCTAAAACCTTATTATGTGCTTCACATGTTAAATGTCTTATATGCTTCAAAATGTGTATGTGTTGAATGCATTATATACCTATTATAACTCATGATATGGCATGATAAGCTATAAATATATGTGTTTGATTAAAATGAGTTCCAGTACCCAACATTTTACTTTTCATGAAATTTAATCGATTAACATTCTAATTTAATCGATTACATGGACTCATTTTCTTTGAAGATCTGGAATTTTAACTATGATTAATCGATTAAATATAGCTCTTAATTGATTAACAGCAGTAGATAAATTAGAATTAGTAGCACTTTTGCCAGTTTTTTTAAAACCCTCTCTAATCCCCTTTCTATCAAAATCTCAAAAGCAACAACAAAATTCGATTTCTCGGCTTAAAAGAAGAATTAAACCTCACCTATATCCATATTGCACCTCAATTCATCATATCTTTCTATCAAATCTTCCAAGAAGAGGTTCAAGACAACTGCTCATCACATCCGTAAGCCTCCTACTGTTTTATCTTCAAATCCGGATGTGAGTCAAGACCGAGCAGATCCCTACTACTCTCTCATTCTTTAGGAAACTCAGTTGTCAAAGTTTCATGGAAGGAAACCCACTTACATCAGGTATGTTGATCTAACCTGGATGGCAAAACAAGATTTTTGGTTTCCACAAGGTATGCAAGCTCAAGGAGATGTGATGTTTCTGGAATTAATGGCAATATGTACCCTGCGCTAATTAGAGAATTTTATGCTAACTTCCCATATAAGGATGCCAAGTATTGGTCGATGATTTCTGGAAACTTATTTGAGATGGATAGTGATATTTTTATGAATGTGGTGGCTTATCCACTAGTGGTGTTAGCCTAGGTGATTGTGAATGGCTTAAGGATTTCGATGCTACTGAAGTTTAAAAATCATGTCTGAGAGGTCCCCATCTGTATATCCAAGGAGAACTGACAAAAGCTGGCTTAGTATCTGTGGAGAATAGATTGCTTCACTATCTGATGGTGTACATTTTGATTCAGAGGAACACAAATCACGCACAACCTTTTGTGAATGATTTCAAATTCATGTATGATGTTAAGGAAAATATAATGATTAATTGGCCTGAAGAGATATTGAAGGTCATGTATAATGTCTCTACCTTGCAATCCAAGTTACTGCCGTATAGTATATTCATCTCGAGGATCATTAATTATCTGCATATTGACGTATCTAATGAGGAGGAGTCTGCAAAATTGCGCCTTATGGTCAAAACACAAGAAGCTTCAAGCTCTAGTGGACAAGATGATGCAATTGAGGTATATTCTGATACTTCATCTTCTACTAATGACTCTCCTACATATTATGAGTTATATAATGCGTTTGTTTAATTACATGATAGAAAACGGGTAATCTTATTACATGAACAACAAATCATTAAAATGCAAAAAGAGTCAGATGAGTTAAAACTTGGAAATGAAACCTTGGACCTAATATACTCTTGTAGCTATTGTAATTCCTCGAAAGATAATTTATGTCAATCTACTGTATGCGATACTTACGAGACATTACAAATTGAAAATTCAAGTTTCAAAGAAAAACTCGCAAAGCTGACATAAAGTAGATTTAACCTTGACACTTTACTTGTTGAATCTATAAATCATGGTAACCTTATGGTATTTGGTTATAAATCCCAAACTAGCAAGAAAAGACCATATAGGAAACCTGTAGTCTATAATCGTAAAAAGTTACACACTCACATGCCTACTTGTTTCTATTGTGACACTTATGACCATACTACTACTTCATGTTATATTCTAAAATATGGTGTCCTGATGGTTCTTATATTTGGGTGAAGAAGGGACAAAATACCATGGTTAATAACAAAAACGAACCTAATATCAATTCGGTACCTAAACAAGTCAAGTAATTTGTTTTGTAGGTATGCCTACGAACACATGGAAATCATTGGTACTTAGATAGCGGTTGTTCGAGCCATATGATAGATGAAAGATCAAAATTCCTAGATCTAGCTCTCAAAGAAAAAGTGTAAGTCACTTATGGCGATAACAATCGAGGGAAAATACTTGGAGTTGGAACTATTGCTAATGCTTCTCAAGCTGTGATAGAGAATGTGCTCTATGTGCAAGGCTTGGAGCAAAACTTGTTAAACATCAGTCAATTGTGTGATAGAGGTAACAAAGTATCCTTCGATTTGGATTGTAACATTATTTGTGATATATTATCTAATAATATGAAGTTCGTTGGTTATCGTATAAATAACATATACATGGTTAATTTGGAATATGTCACTACATTGTTCTTAAAATGTTTTATCTCTACAGAAAATGACATATGGCATTGGCATGCGCGCGTTGCGCATATACACATTAAACACTTAGATAAATTGTGTTCACATGATTTAGTTGTCGGTCTACCTAAACTTAATTTCAAGTCTAAAGAAGTTTGCCACACTTGCCAAAAGTGTAAGCAAGTTAAGAACTCATTTGCAACTAAAATTGTAATCTCGACAACTAGGCTTTTAGAGCTTCTCCATATGGACCTGTTCGGACCATCGCAAATCATGAGTTTTGGAGGTAGCTATTATGCCTTAGTAACCGTAGATGAATTTTCTAGGTTCAAATGGACCCTATTCCTTTCTGCTAAAAGTGATGCATTTAAATCCTTTAAGAGCCTTGCCAAGCAAATCTAAAACGAACTTAACCTAAGAAGATTACCACGATCTCTCTCGTAGTTAAAAAGTTATGCCAAAAATAGAATTTATCAATATACTATTCAAAGAGCCCGAATTGCCCTTTGTGATGCACCACATGCAACAATAAGAACCAAAGTGGGCGAAAATGGAAATTCATGTTAAATTTGAGTAAACAACCGAAACTTTGCATTAATAACATCCTAAAATCAAAGGAAACAACAACAAAAAGTTTCAAGCCCAAATTTCATCTTGTCATGCACTTCGTACAACAGTAACTAACTACTAGAGAGGGTAGAATTGGTAATTCATGTTGTATTTGAGTGAACAACCAAAACTTTGCATCAATAACATCCTAAAATCACAAGACACAACAAAAAAAAACCTTCTAGCGAAAACTGAAAGCCTAATTTATTTAACTAAACAAGAAAAAATCACGAAAAAAATAAAACTTCTAAAATAGAAACAAAATGTTAAAAACGGTGTGTTTTTCGATTTTCTAGAGGACGTTTTCAGTCATACTGTGGAAAGTACGATAGAATGGATTTTTCTAGCCAAAATGCATACAATACATATCCAATTCTGATAAACAGTTCAAAAACTAAGCAAATAATAGAACTTATCAAAGTACTATGCAAAGGGCCCGAATTTCCCCTAATGGTTCACCACATGCAATTGTAACAACCAAATATAGCAGAAATAGAAATTCATTTTAAATTTGAGTGAACAACCAAAATATTGCATCAATAACATCCTAAAATCATAGGAAACAACCTCACAGAGTTTCATGCCTAAATTTTCCCTAGTCTTGCACTACGTGCAATAGCAACAACCATAGAGGGTAGAATTGGAAATTAATGTTATATTTGAGTGAACAACCAAAATTTCGCATTATTGACATCCTAAAGTCAAAAGACACAATCACAAAAGCTATCTAGCAAAAATTCATTGCCTAACTGATTTAACTGAACAAGAACAATTCAAAATAAAACTTCAAAATTAGAAAATAAATGGAATGAACAATTTTCATTTTGGATTTTCTGGAGGGAGTTTGCATACGTAGTATGGAAAGTCCGATGGAATGGATTCTTCTACCCCATATGCATATAATATTAGTCTTATTCTGATAAACAGTTCAAAATTGTCATTGCTTCGTCTCCGGTAAAAGAAGTTCATGACCCGTAGGCCTTCTACCTCCATGTGGAATTCTTCCGTCCGGCTTTCGCCCATTGCGGAAAATTCCCCAATACTGCCTCTCGTAGGAGTCTGGGCAGTGTCTCAGTCCTAGTGTGGTTGATCATCCCCTCGGACCATCTACTAATCATCGCCTTGGTAAGCTATTGCCCCACCAACTAGCTAATCAGATGCGAGCCCCTCCTCGGGTGGATTCCTCCTTTTGCTCCCTAGCCTACAGGGTATTAGCAAACGTTTCCTACTGTTTTATCCCTCCCATGGCATGGTCAGAACATAAGCTTGGCACAAGCCAACCTGCTCAAGCAGACAGCTTAGCAGAGCACCTGGACCGCCAAACGTGGAACCACACACATGACCAGGTCAGCAAACATTAGGTTGGTTGAGTAGGTTTGTGTCCAGGTCACATTGGGCGTGGGTTTGGTCTAAGCTAAGCGGCTTAGTGAGTAGCTTCATTTTGACTCTACATAGGCCAAATTTTGATGAGTCATGCTTATGTATTGAGCATTTTGGCCTATTTTGAGCACTTTGTAAGCCTTTGATAAATTCTTCTCTTTTCTACCTGTATCCTACAAAATACAGTACAAAATAAATATTTAAAGCATATATACAAGATTGTGATATTTTATCCAAAAAGTGTTGAATTAAGTTGGTTTTCTCAATTTATCCAAGGATAAGTGCCATGAAAATTATATGAAAATTAGGTATTTTTGGAAATTATCAAATCCCCCCAACTTAAGACTTTGTTTGTCCTCAAACAAAAGTTAAAGGTTATCCCAATTCAACACTTGGCTAATTTTTTAAGATATGATTTAGATGATTTCAAATTTGCTTAAGCATTTGATTGTAGTAATTTGAAACTGTTCTTTGTCTCACCTATTCTCTTAAATTGCATAATCAATTAAGTATCACAAAGGTCTTGTTTTCGGTTGTAATGAGGCTTGGTTTGAACAATCATGGTTTTTCTAGGTAATTAAGTTAAGTTAAAGTCAAAAGAGAGCATTTTTTTTTATGAAATTGTTTCTAAATGAAGCATTTTACTTTACTTTTTCTATAATTCGTTTTTTCCATCCTCTTAGCTTTTGAACCTTGGCTTCTTTTGGGATTTTTTTTTGCATTTCTCAATCTCTTTTACAACTTCCCAATTCAAAGTATTTATTTTAAGCAACTTGTATTCAAGGCTAAACAAGGTTAACGAGCCTGAAGTAGGGTGTGACAACCTGCTCCGACGAGTGGCAATTAACTATTGTTTAGTGTATTATGCAAGGTTTTAAAATCATCTTATCATACTAGGACAATAGATGGGGGATTTAAAAATGATGTTTGGAATTAAGGAAAAAGTATAACACATGAATTGTTAATGTTTTCAAAAATCATTTGAGTCTAGAAATAATTTCATAATTTAAACGAATCTTTTCCTCAAGAATTTGTGAATATTAGTTTTTGTTGTTCTTAGTTAACTTTTATGGAAACATAACACAAAATCATCAAAAAGTTGTTACACGTTATTTTTGCTATAATATTCTTATATGATTCTCTTCTAATACAATCCCTTTTGGTTCGACATAACCCTATACTATACTACAGTTGAATCTTGAAAGATATGCAAGCGTGAAATAGTAAAATGTAAAACCTTATAAATTTTATTTGTTGATTAAAGATTCCTAAAATCATAAGTTCAAACCAATTCATGGTTTGTAACTTTGTACATAGGAATAATATGCAAAAGTGAGGAATCCAATCAATGGATTGTTACTTGACAAATAAAGAGTGATGAATAATAATCTAATCGCTAATATTTACTTCCTGTCTTATACATTTTCGCAACTAACATTTAATTTCTGTCATTTACATTTCCGCAACTAACATTTACTTTCTCTCATTTAATTTTCCGCAACTAACATTTATTTATTGCTTTATTATTTTATTCTTTATACCAACCCTTCCGAAGAAGTGGTACGATTAACTTATAACTTCATGTCTTTTGTTCATTTTATTATTCATTGATACCAACCTTTCATAAGAAATGGTATAGTTAATTTAATAAAAAAAGACCGAAGTTTATGGTATGGTTAAAAGGAACCCGAAAAGGGAGTAAAGAAATAAAGTCACTAAATAAATTGTTCATAACTCATCACTCTAATTAAATAAAGTAACTTGCACACTAGGAAAACCCTTTCCACAAGTGACACATTTTTTTGTTGAGGGGGGATTCCCAGTGTAGAATCGACTTTCAAAATTAAACAACCAAATCATTAGATCAATAAAATCCTAAAATCATAGGAAACAACAACACAAAGTTTCATGCCCGAATTTCCCCAAGTCATGCACTATGTGCAATAGTAACAACCATAGAGGGTAAAATTGGAAATTCATGTTATAATTGAGTGAACAACCAAAACATTCCGTAAATAACATCAATTTTTAGGAGGGAGTTTTCAGAAGCAGTTCTCAAGTTATACCAAAAATATAATTTAACAAAATACTATGCAAACAACCAGAATTTTCCGTAGTGTTGAACTGCAAGCAAATTAACAACCAAACATGACAAAAATAAAAATTCATTTTAAATTTTAGTAAACAACCAAAACTTTGCATCAATAACATCAAAAATCATAAGAAACAACTACAAAAAGTTTCATACTCGAATTTCCACTGATCATGCACTACTTGCTATAGTAACAACCACATAAGGTAGAATTGGAAATTCATGTTATATTGGAGTGAAATAACCAAAACATTGCGTCAATAACATCTTCAAAATCATAGGACACAACCACAAAAAGTTTCTAGAAAAAATTCAAAGCCTAGCTTATTTGAATGAACCAGAAAAATTCAAGTCAAATTCAGAAAAATGTAATGCCAAAAATAGAATTTATCAAAATACTATGCAAAGAGCCCGAATTTCCCCTGGTAACAACCAAACATGTCATAAATGGAAATTCATGTTATATTTGAGTGAACAACCATAACATTGCATCAATAACAATTGAGTGAACAACTAAAAGTTTGCATCAATAACATCCTAAAAACATAGGAAACAACCACAAAAAGTTTCATTCCCGAATTTCCATAGTTATGCACTATGTCCAGCAACAACAAACACAGAGGGTAGAATTGGAAATTCATGTTATATTTGAGTGAACAACCAAAACCGTGCAACAATAACATCCTAAAATCACAGGACACAACCATATAAAGTTTCAAACCAAGAAAAATTAACTGAATAAGAAATATTTGTCCTATTTTGATAAACAGTTCAAAATTTCTTGCAAAGCCTAATTCAATTAACTGAACTAGACAAATTCAAGACAAATTCAAAATAAAACTATAAAAATAGAAAAGAAAAGGAAAAATGTGTTTTTATTGATTTAGGGAGGAAGTTTTCGTACGTAGTACAGAAAGTCTAATAGATTTGATTTTTGTTCCCCAAATTTATATAATATTAGTAAACAATTCAAAATTTAAGCTTAAAATGAAATTTATCAAAATACTACAGAAAGAGCCCGAATTTCCCTTGGTGATGTGCCACATGCAACTGTAACAACCAAAGAAGTCATAAATGGAAATTCATGAGAAAATTGAGTAAACAACCAACACATTGCATCAATAACATCCTAAAATCGTAGGAAACAACCACAAAAAGTTTAATCCCCTAATATCCCCTAGTCATGCGCTACGTGAAACACTAACACTCATAGAGGGTAGAATTGGAAATTCATTTTTTATTTGTGAGAACAACCAAAACATTTCATCAATATCATCCTAAAATCGCAAGACTCAACCACAAAAAGTTTCTAGCAAAATTCGTAGCTTAACTGATTTAACTGAACAAGAAAAATTCAAAATAAAACATCAAAAATAGAAAAGAAATGGAATACGAGGTTTATTTTGGATTTTTAGGAGGGAGTTTTCAAATGTAGTATGGAAAGTCCGGTAGAATGGATTTTTCTACCCTAAATGCATATAATATTTGTCCCATTCTAATAAGCAGATCAAAATTTATGCCAAAAATAGAACTTATAAAAAATACTAGGTAAAGATCCTGAATTTTCGTTGGTGATGAACAACATGCAACAATAACAACCAAACAAGGCAGAAATGGAAATTCATGCTAAATTTGGGTAAACAACTAAAACTTTACATCAATAACATCCTAAAATCATTGGAAACAACCACAAAAAGTTTCATGCCCGAATTTCTCCTAGTCATGCATTACGTGCAACAATAAGAACCATAGAGGGTATAATTGGAAATTCATGTTATACTTGTGGGAACAATCAAAACTTTGCTTCAATAACTTCCTAAAATTATCGGACATATCCACAATAATATTCTAGCTATTATTCATAGCCTAATTGATTTAACTGAACAAGAAAAATTCAAGAAAAAATCAAAAGTAGAAAAGAAAGGGAAGACCTGTTTTTTTTTGGATTTTTAGGATATATTTTTCAGATGTTGTAAGGAAATTCCGATAGACTGGATTTTTCTATCCCAAATGCATATAATATTTGTCCAATTCTGATAAATAGTTCAAAATTTATGCCAAAAGTACATTTTATCAAAATACTATGCAAAGAGCCCGAATTTCCCATGGTGATGCACCACATGCAACAGTAACAACCAAACATGGTAGAAATGGAAATTCATGTTAAATTTGAGTAAACAACCAACACTTTGCATCAACAACATCCTAAAATCATAGGAAACAACCACAAAAAGTTTTTTGCCCGAATATCCCATAGTCATGAACTACGTGCAACACTAACAACCACACAGGGTAGAAGTGGAAATTCATTTTATATTTGTGTGAACAACCAAAACATTTCATCAATATCATCCTAAAATCGCAATACTCAACCACAAAAACATTCTAGCAAAATTCAAGAAAAATTCAAAATAAAACTATAAAAATAGAAGAGAAATGGAAAAAAGTTTTTTTTTTATTTTAAGGAGGAAGTTTTCAGACGTAGTATGCAATGTTCAATAGAATGGATTTTTATATCCCAAATGCATATAATATTTGTTAATTCAGATAAGTAGTTCAAAAGTTATACCAAAAATATAATTTATCAAAATACTATGTAAAGAGCCCGAATTTCCCTTACTGATGCACCACATGCAATAGTAACAACCGATGATGGAAGAAATGAAAATTCATGTTAAATTTGAATAAACAACCAAGACGTTGAATCAATTACATCCTAAAATAATTGGAAACAAGCACACAAAGTTTCATTCCCGAATTTTCCTTAGTGATGCACTAATACCAAACATATAATTTATCATAATACTACGCAAAGAGCTGAAATTTTCCTTGGTGTTGCACCAGATGCAACATTAACAACCAAACAAGACAGAAATTGTGCGCATATACACATTAAACACTTAGATAAATTGTGTTCACATGATTTAGTTGTCGGTCTACCTAAACTTAATTTCAAGTCTAAAGAAGTTTGCCACACTTGCCAAAAGTGTAAGCAAGTTAAGAACTCATTTGCAACTAAAATTGTAATCTCGACAACTAGGCTTTTAGAGCTTCTCCATATGGACCTGTTCGGACCATCGCAAATCATGAGTTTTGGAGGTAGCTATTATGCCTTAGTAACCGTAGATGAATTTTCTAGGTTCAAATGGACCCTATTCCTTTCTGCTAAAAGTGATGCATTTAAATCCTTTAAGAGCCTTGCCAAGCAAATCTAAAACGAACTTAACCTAAGAAGATTACCACGATCTCTCTCGTAGTTAAAAAGTTATGCCAAAAATAGAATTTATCAATATACTATTCAAAGAGCCCGAATTGCCCTTTGTGATGCACCACATGCAACAATAAGAACCAAAGTGGGCGAAAATGGAAATTCATGTTAAATTTGAGTAAACAACCGAAACTTTGCATTAATAACATCCTAAAATCAAAGGAAACAACAACAAAAAGTTTCAAGCCCAAATTTCATCTTGTCATGCACTTCGTACAACAGTAACTAACTACTAGAGAGGGTAGAATTGGTAATTCATGTTGTATTTGAGTGAACAACCAAAACTTTGCATCAATAACATCCTAAAATCACAAGACACAACAAAAAAAAACCTTCTAGCGAAAACTGAAAGCCTAATTTATTTAACTAAACAAGAAAAAATCACGAAAAAAATAAAACTTCTAAAATAGAAACAAAATGTTAAAAACGGTGTGTTTTTCGATTTTCTAGAGGACGTTTTCAGTCATACTGTGGAAAGTACGATAGAATGGATTTTTCTAGCCAAAATGCATACAATACATATCCAATTCTGATAAACAGTTCAAAAACTAAGCAAATAATAGAACTTATCAAAGTACTATGCAAAGGGCCCGAATTTCCCCTAATGGTTCACCACATGCAATTGTAACAACCAAATATAGCAGAAATAGAAATTCATTTTAAATTTGAGTGAACAACCAAAATATTGCATCAATAACATCCTAAAATCATAGGAAACAACCTCACAGAGTTTCATGCCTAAATTTTCCCTAGTCTTGCACTACGTGCAATAGCAACAACCATAGAGGGTAGAATTGGAAATTAATGTTATATTTGAGTGAACAACCAAAATTTCGCATTATTGACATCCTAAAGTCAAAAGACACAATCACAAAAGCTATCTAGCAAAAATTCATTGCCTAACTGATTTAACTGAACAAGAACAATTCAAAATAAAACTTCAAAATTAGAAAATAAATGGAATGAACAATTTTCATTTTGGATTTTCTGGAGGGAGTTTGCATACGTAGTATGGAAAGTCCGATGGAATGGATTCTTCTACCCCATATGCATATAATATTAGTCTTATTCTGATAAACAGTTCAAAATTGTCATTGCTTCGTCTCCGGTAAAAGAAGTTCATGACCCGTAGGCCTTCTACCTCCATGTGGAATTCTTCCGTCCGGCTTTCGCCCATTGCGGAAAATTCCCCAATACTGCCTCTCGTAGGAGTCTGGGCAGTGTCTCAGTCCTAGTGTGGTTGATCATCCCCTCGGACCATCTACTAATCATCGCCTTGGTAAGCTATTGCCCCACCAACTAGCTAATCAGATGCGAGCCCCTCCTCGGGTGGATTCCTCCTTTTGCTCCCTAGCCTACAGGGTATTAGCAAACGTTTCCTACTGTTTTATCCCTCCCATGGCATGGTCAGAACATAAGCTTGGCACAAGCCAACCTGCTCAAGCAGACAGCTTAGCAGAGCACCTGGACCGCCAAACGTGGAACCACACACATGACCAGGTCAGCAAACATTAGGTTGGTTGAGTAGGTTTGTGTCCAGGTCACATTGGGCGTGGGTTTGGTCTAAGCTAAGCGGCTTAGTGAGTAGCTTCATTTTGACTCTACATAGGCCAAATTTTGATGAGTCATGCTTATGTATTGAGCATTTTGGCCTATTTTGAGCACTTTGTAAGCCTTTGATAAATTCTTCTCTTTTCTACCTGTATCCTACAAAATACAGTACAAAATAAATATTTAAAGCATATATACAAGATTGTGATATTTTATCCAAAAAGTGTTGAATTAAGTTGGTTTTCTCAATTTATCCAAGGATAAGTGCCATGAAAATTATATGAAAATTAGGTATTTTTGGAAATTATCAAATCCCCCCAACTTAAGACTTTGTTTGTCCTCAAACAAAAGTTAAAGGTTATCCCAATTCAACACTTGGCTAATTTTTTAAGATATGATTTAGATGATTTCAAATTTGCTTAAGCATTTGATTGTAGTAATTTGAAACTGTTCTTTGTCTCACCTATTCTCTTAAATTGCATAATCAATTAAGTATCACAAAGGTCTTGTTTTCGGTTGTAATGAGGCTTGGTTTGAACAATCATGGTTTTTCTAGGTAATTAAGTTAAGTTAAAGTCAAAAGAGAGCATTTTTTTTTATGAAATTGTTTCTAAATGAAGCATTTTACTTTACTTTTTCTATAATTCGTTTTTTCCATCCTCTTAGCTTTTGAACCTTGGCTTCTTTTGGGATTTTTTTTTGCATTTCTCAATCTCTTTTACAACTTCCCAATTCAAAGTATTTATTTTAAGCAACTTGTATTCAAGGCTAAACAAGGTTAACGAGCCTGAAGTAGGGTGTGACAACCTGCTCCGACGAGTGGCAATTAACTATTGTTTAGTGTATTATGCAAGGTTTTAAAATCATCTTATCATACTAGGACAATAGATGGGGGATTTAAAAATGATGTTTGGAATTAAGGAAAAAGTATAACACATGAATTGTTAATGTTTTCAAAAATCATTTGAGTCTAGAAATAATTTCATAATTTAAACGAATCTTTTCCTCAAGAATTTGTGAATATTAGTTTTTGTTGTTCTTAGTTAACTTTTATGGAAACATAACACAAAATCATCAAAAAGTTGTTACACGTTATTTTTGCTATAATATTCTTATATGATTCTCTTCTAATACAATCCCTTTTGGTTCGACATAACCCTATACTATACTACAGTTGAATCTTGAAAGATATGCAAGCGTGAAATAGTAAAATGTAAAACCTTATAAATTTTATTTGTTGATTAAAGATTCCTAAAATCATAAGTTCAAACCAATTCATGGTTTGTAACTTTGTACATAGGAATAATATGCAAAAGTGAGGAATCCAATCAATGGATTGTTACTTGACAAATAAAGAGTGATGAATAATAATCTAATCGCTAATATTTACTTCCTGTCTTATACATTTTCGCAACTAACATTTAATTTCTGTCATTTACATTTCCGCAACTAACATTTACTTTCTCTCATTTAATTTTCCGCAACTAACATTTATTTATTGCTTTATTATTTTATTCTTTATACCAACCCTTCCGAAGAAGTGGTACGATTAACTTATAACTTCATGTCTTTTGTTCATTTTATTATTCATTGATACCAACCTTTCATAAGAAATGGTATAGTTAATTTAATAAAAAAAGACCGAAGTTTATGGTATGGTTAAAAGGAACCCGAAAAGGGAGTAAAGAAATAAAGTCACTAAATAAATTGTTCATAACTCATCACTCTAATTAAATAAAGTAACTTGCACACTAGGAAAACCCTTTCCACAAGTGACACATTTTTTTGTTGAGGGGGGATTCCCAGTGTAGAATCGACTTTCAAAATTAAACAACCAAATCATTAGATCAATAAAATCCTAAAATCATAGGAAACAACAACACAAAGTTTCATGCCCGAATTTCCCCAAGTCATGCACTATGTGCAATAGTAACAACCATAGAGGGTAAAATTGGAAATTCATGTTATAATTGAGTGAACAACCAAAACATTCCGTAAATAACATCAATTTTTAGGAGGGAGTTTTCAGAAGCAGTTCTCAAGTTATACCAAAAATATAATTTAACAAAATACTATGCAAACAACCAGAATTTTCCGTAGTGTTGAACTGCAAGCAAATTAACAACCAAACATGACAAAAATAAAAATTCATTTTAAATTTTAGTAAACAACCAAAACTTTGCATCAATAACATCAAAAATCATAAGAAACAACTACAAAAAGTTTCATACTCGAATTTCCACTGATCATGCACTACTTGCTATAGTAACAACCACATAAGGTAGAATTGGAAATTCATGTTATATTGGAGTGAAATAACCAAAACATTGCGTCAATAACATCTTCAAAATCATAGGACACAACCACAAAAAGTTTCTAGAAAAAATTCAAAGCCTAGCTTATTTGAATGAACCAGAAAAATTCAAGTCAAATTCAGAAAAATGTAATGCCAAAAATAGAATTTATCAAAATACTATGCAAAGAGCCCGAATTTCCCCTGGTAACAACCAAACATGTCATAAATGGAAATTCATGTTATATTTGAGTGAACAACCATAACATTGCATCAATAACAATTGAGTGAACAACTAAAAGTTTGCATCAATAACATCCTAAAAACATAGGAAACAACCACAAAAAGTTTCATTCCCGAATTTCCATAGTTATGCACTATGTCCAGCAACAACAAACACAGAGGGTAGAATTGGAAATTCATGTTATATTTGAGTGAACAACCAAAACCGTGCAACAATAACATCCTAAAATCACAGGACACAACCATATAAAGTTTCAAACCAAGAAAAATTAACTGAATAAGAAATATTTGTCCTATTTTGATAAACAGTTCAAAATTTCTTGCAAAGCCTAATTCAATTAACTGAACTAGACAAATTCAAGACAAATTCAAAATAAAACTATAAAAATAGAAAAGAAAAGGAAAAATGTGTTTTTATTGATTTAGGGAGGAAGTTTTCGTACGTAGTACAGAAAGTCTAATAGATTTGATTTTTGTTCCCCAAATTTATATAATATTAGTAAACAATTCAAAATTTAAGCTTAAAATGAAATTTATCAAAATACTACAGAAAGAGCCCGAATTTCCCTTGGTGATGTGCCACATGCAACTGTAACAACCAAAGAAGTCATAAATGGAAATTCATGAGAAAATTGAGTAAACAACCAACACATTGCATCAATAACATCCTAAAATCGTAGGAAACAACCACAAAAAGTTTAATCCCCTAATATCCCCTAGTCATGCGCTACGTGAAACACTAACACTCATAGAGGGTAGAATTGGAAATTCATTTTTTATTTGTGAGAACAACCAAAACATTTCATCAATATCATCCTAAAATCGCAAGACTCAACCACAAAAAGTTTCTAGCAAAATTCGTAGCTTAACTGATTTAACTGAACAAGAAAAATTCAAAATAAAACATCAAAAATAGAAAAGAAATGGAATACGAGGTTTATTTTGGATTTTTAGGAGGGAGTTTTCAAATGTAGTATGGAAAGTCCGGTAGAATGGATTTTTCTACCCTAAATGCATATAATATTTGTCCCATTCTAATAAGCAGATCAAAATTTATGCCAAAAATAGAACTTATAAAAAATACTAGGTAAAGATCCTGAATTTTCGTTGGTGATGAACAACATGCAACAATAACAACCAAACAAGGCAGAAATGGAAATTCATGCTAAATTTGGGTAAACAACTAAAACTTTACATCAATAACATCCTAAAATCATTGGAAACAACCACAAAAAGTTTCATGCCCGAATTTCTCCTAGTCATG
The DNA here is from genome assembly GCF_001865875.1 of Lupinus angustifolius. Taxonomy (NCBI): domain Eukaryota; kingdom Viridiplantae; phylum Streptophyta; class Magnoliopsida; order Fabales; family Fabaceae; genus Lupinus; species Lupinus angustifolius. Next base: position 59,079 of record NW_017722110.1, on the reverse strand, counting down.
CATTACGTGCAACAATAAGAACCATAGAGGGTATAATTGGAAATTCATGTTATACTTGTGGGAACAATCAAAACTTTGCTTCAATAACTTCCTAAAATTATCGGACATATCCACAATAATATTCTAGCTATTATTCATAGCCTAATTGATTTAACTGAACAAGAAAAATTCAAGAAAAAATCAAAAGTAGAAAAGAAAGGGAAGACCTGTTTTTTTTTGGATTTTTAGGATATATTTTTCAGATGTTGTAAGGAAATTCCGATAGACTGGATTTTTCTATCCCAAATGCATATAATATTTGTCCAATTCTGATAAATAGTTCAAAATTTATGCCAAAAGTACATTTTATCAAAATACTATGCAAAGAGCCCGAATTTCCCATGGTGATGCACCACATGCAACAGTAACAACCAAACATGGTAGAAATGGAAATTCATGTTAAATTTGAGTAAACAACCAACACTTTGCATCAACAACATCCTAAAATCATAGGAAACAACCACAAAAAGTTTTTTGCCCGAATATCCCATAGTCATGAACTACGTGCAACACTAACAACCACACAGGGTAGAAGTGGAAATTCATTTTATATTTGTGTGAACAACCAAAACATTTCATCAATATCATCCTAAAATCGCAATACTCAACCACAAAAACATTCTAGCAAAATTCAAGAAAAATTCAAAATAAAACTATAAAAATAGAAGAGAAATGGAAAAAAGTTTTTTTTTTATTTTAAGGAGGAAGTTTTCAGACGTAGTATGCAATGTTCAATAGAATGGATTTTTATATCCCAAATGCATATAATATTTGTTAATTCAGATAAGTAGTTCAAAAGTTATACCAAAAATATAATTTATCAAAATACTATGTAAAGAGCCCGAATTTCCCTTACTGATGCACCACATGCAATAGTAACAACCGATGATGGAAGAAATGAAAATTCATGTTAAATTTGAATAAACAACCAAGACGTTGAATCAATTACATCCTAAAATAATTGGAAACAAGCACACAAAGTTTCATTCCCGAATTTTCCTTAGTGATGCACTAATACCAAACATATAATTTATCATAATACTACGCAAAGAGCTGAAATTTTCCTTGGTGTTGCACCAGATGCAACATTAACAACCAAACAAGACAGAAATTGAAATTCATGTTAAATTTCAGTAAACAACCAAATCTTGGCATCAATAATACCAAAAATCATAGAGTAAATATCCATGTTAGTCCCTCATAATTTTCGACATTACCAGATTAGTCCTTCAAAAAAGAAAAGACCTAAAATGGTCCCTAAATTCATATAATATTTGTTCAATACTGATAAACAGTTCAAACGTTACGTCATAAATAGAATTTATCAAAATACTATGCAAAGATCAAGAATTTCCTCTCGTGATGCACCACATGCAACAATAACAACCAAAAACATGTTAAATTTGTGTAGACAACAAAAACTTTGCATCAATAACATCCTAAAATCATAGGAAACAACCACAAAATCTTTCATGCCTGAATTTCCCCTAGTCATGCACTTCGTGTAAGAGTAACAACCACATAGGGTATAATTGGAAATTCATGTTATATTTGAGTGAACAACCAAATCATTGCATCAATAACATCTTAAAATCATAGGGCGCAACCACAAAAATTACTACACACCTTGACCGCCCAACTTGGATCCACACATCTGACCAGATCGGCAATCACCAAGCCACCTCACCATCAGCACGGTCAAAGCTGCTCAAGCAGGCAGGTTAGTGGTGCCACATAGAAGCTTGACGGTGTGCACTCAACAAGTTGGTCAAGTCGACTTAGCCACCAAGCAACCATAACTTCATGCATGACCTCACTCCAAGTAGGCTACATAGGATTTTCAGTGGTAGCTCAAAATAGCTGGGCTAGTAGCTCACAACAGCTTGGATGACTCAGCCTTAAGCAGGTGACCGAGGTGCTTGGCCAAGTGGCCAAACCCATGCTGAAGGGTTTGGTCAGCAGCTTGGCAGTGGCAGAAAACTCCTATAAATAGGAGGCACTTCAAGGCTTAAATTCATTAATTCATTCATACACATTCCACTTCACACATACTCTCTCAAATCGGAAATCCTCTCTTCTTCAACACTTTCTTCTTTGTAATTTCTTGGAGAATTTCTACTACAAAGTAGTTTAGGTAAGTTTATTTTGTAGTTTCTCCTTAATTCCAGAGGAGAAAGGAGATGGGAAATGTGATACAAAAACATAATTTTGTAATTTCATTTGGGTCCAAAAGCATCTCATCCTTGGATAGATGGCTCATGATCTAACATATTGATTTGGATTATTGTCTAATTTATTCTCTTTAATTTTATCATCTTTTGAATTCAATTCATTCAAGTCATTACTTTTTGTTAAGTTTTGATTCTTTATGAAGTTCTTAATGCGGTTTTAGCTTGATCACCTAAAACTTGATTTAAAGATCCAATAATGCTTCTTCTCAAAGAGTTGACAAGTGAACTAAAAGGTATAACCTACACCTTAGTTCACTAGCCACATCAAGCATCTATTTAAAGCAACTTATGTTCACATCTAAATAAAGTTAATAGATCCTGAAGTAGGGTGTGACAGCCTACGCCGATGAGTGACACTTAACTATTATTTAGTGCATTACATACGGTTTGAAAATAATCTTATCATTTTAGGACACTAGATGAAGGATTTAGAAATGGTGTGTGGAATCAACCGAAATTATAACACATAACTTGTAATGTTTTCAAAATCAATTGAGTATAGAAATAATCCCATATTTCAAACGTATTTTCTCCTCAAGAAATTGAGCATATCAGTTGTTTACGTTTATTTGTTTACTTGTTAAAATTTCATAAACAAAATCAAACAAAAAATATATTCAAACTTTATTAGTGATATAACATGTTTATAATCATGTTCTATTAGGCAATTCCTTGTGGTTCGACATAACCCTATACTATACTACAATTGAATCTTGAAAGAGATGCAAATGTAAAATAATAAATTGTTAACTTATAAATTTTATTTTTTGACAAAAAAAGAAACCTTGAATCGAAGTGCAATTTAATTCATAAATTGTGTCTTTGTGAAAAGGAAAAATACACAGTCATAATGAGTGATCTAACTACTAACTTTTACATTATGTCATTTATTTTCCACAAATAACATTTATTTTCTGTGGTTTAAATTCTGCGCCTAACATTTATTTATTTATTATTTACCAACCTTCCATAAAGAAGTAGTTCGGTTAATAACGGAAAATGAAAACAAATATCAATCATTATCACTTGTGTTAATTTTCTAAACTCATACCATTATACCGTTGTTGGAGTTAATCCAACAAAGCCGAGATGGTATGAAATTGTTAATAATTCAATAAACCGAAGTTTCTGATTAAAGGAACAATTTTGAAACCATTATACCAGTGTTGGAATTTATTCCAATAAAGGCAAGATGGCGAGCAAAGAATTGACCTATCATTAAATAAATCAATCTTAAACTTCCCTCGCCAAGCAAGGAAAACCTCTTTCAACAAATTGGCGACGTTGCCGGGGAATTGCTAAATAATAGAAACTAATATTTACTATGCTATATTATTAATAATCTTGTACAAAAATATTTTTATATACTTTTTTGTACATATTGTCTTTTTAATTTGTATAAAAATGTAAATTACAAACTGTGTAAATTCATGTATTTTTCTTACTAATGTTTCTTTGGAAATAGACGGATTTCCTTTTTGTTGTTTTATTTCAGGAAAATGGATCAACATATCAACATCCAAATTGAAATAGACACTTTCATAAAGGAGTTTCATCATAAGCTCAACAAAGATCACCAAAAGTTACAAGAATAACCAAAACAATTGGCGAAAAGAACAACACTTTTGGTGTCATGGTTGTGCCAATCAACAGTTAGTTTGTTTCTTCAATAACCACTCAACATTTCACCAGTCTCAAAATAAACTGGAGGAAATACTAGAGCAATTCATGCAGACAACCATCAAGCATCAACAAATCACAGACGATGCTATTAAACATGTAGGGAATCAAATCAGATGCATAGCTGAATATCATTTTGCTATTTACGAGCATTGTAGAAGTATCACAACCAGAAGCAGTAAAACGGTGGGAGGGGTTATTGAAAAAGAAGACAAAGAAATAAAAAAGAAAACGAAGAAGAAAAAAAAAGAAAAAATAGATGTACTAGAAACGAGCGAGGGACAAAAGGAAGATCTAAAATACCCGCTAGTTTAGAAAAAATACCCTATCCCACAGCTCCATCAAAAGCCAAGAAGGAAGAGCAGTTTGCTTAATTTAAGGAAATATTCAAATCATTACAAATCAGTATTCCATTTTTCGAAGCCTTGGAACAAATGCCTACTTATTCCAAGTTCATGAAAGAACTGCTATCAAAGTAGAGGAGCCATCAGGAGAAAGAAGTTATCCTACTCAATGCAATCTGCAGTGCAATCCTTCAAACTAACATCCCTCATAAGTTAAAAGACATAGGAAGTGTGACTATTCCGGTCACAATTGGGGAAGTATCCGTAGGCAAAGCACTCATTTATCTTGGAGCAAGTGTTAGTCTGATTTTGATTTCAAAGATTAGAAGAATATGAGGGTTGCAACTAAAACCAACCAGAATATCTCTGCAACTTTCTGAAAGACCTATATGACATACCCGAAAAGGGTTGCAGAAGATGTGTTAGTAAGAGTGGATAAATTCATGATTCCTATAGATTTTACTGTCATTAACATCTCCGAAGATGTGGAAATTCCACTAATTATGGGACGTCAATTCATGAGAATAGAAAAAATGGGGATATACATGGAAAATGGCAAACTGATAATTCGAGTAGAAAATGATGAGATTCAGTTTACATTTTCAAAGCAATGCATCACCTATGAGATAAGGGGCAATGTTTTCAAATCGACATGAAGAAATCTGCTAAGAACAACCTAAACATGATGACTTTTGGGAGATGCAAGAACTCAATCTAGAGGATGGAGAAAAAGAAAACCTGATCAAAATTTTTTCTAATGATCAAATTTCTCCAATAAAGCATAAAATGAACCAAATGATAAAAGAACAAGAACTAGAATTGAAGGAGCTACCTTCACATTTAAAGTATGTATTTTAAAAGGTAACTCCAACAAACCAGTTATGATTAGCAACTTGCTTTCCACCTTGGAAGAAAACAAACCCATACAAGTTTTGGAGAAGCACCAACATGCGATTGGTCGGACTTTGAAAGACTTAAAAGGAATCAGTCCTTCTTACTGCATGCACAAAATCATGATGGAGGATGATTTCAAACCTGTAGCTCAACCACAAAGGAGGCTTAATCCGACAATGAAAGAAGTTGTTCAGAAGGAAGTGGTTAGAAGTTCGAATGATTTACCCCATTTCAGACAGCAAATGGATAAGTCCTGTTCAAGTGGTGCTGAAGAAAGGAGGAATAATGGTAATCTGTAATGATAACAATGAGCTCATTCCAACTAGATCTGTTACTGGATGTAAGGTATGTATAGATTACCGCAAACTCAATGTAGTGACCAGAGAAAACCACTTTCCCCTACCCTTCATGGATCAGATGCTGGAAAGATTACTAGGGCATGCCTTCTATTATTTCCTGGATGGTTACTAGGATACAACCAAATTGCTATGGACCCACAAGATCAAGAAAAGACGACATTCACTTGTCCTTTTGGTGTCTATGCATACAGAAATATGTCATTTGGATTGTGAAAGGCCCCATCTAGTTTTCAAAGATGCATGCTGGCTATTTTCGTCGACCTGGTGGAAAAATGCATGAAGGTCTTCATGGATGATTTTTCAGTATTTGGAGATTCTCTCGATTTATGCCAGAAGAACCTAGAGGCAGTATTAGAAAGATGTATTGAGACCAACCTAGTACTAAATTTTGGAAAATGCCATTTCTTGGTCACCGAAGGCATTGTTCTGGGGCACAAAATTTCAAGAATAGGGATAGAAGTTGATAAGGCAATAGTAGATGTCATAGAGAAGCTACCACCAACAACAAATGTTAAAGGCATTAGAAGCTTTCTAGGACATGTGGGATTCTACCGCCGCTTTAACAAAGACTTCTCCAAAACAGGTAAGCCCCTTTGCAATCTTCTCCTTAAAGATTCTACTTTTAATTTTGACGAATCCTGTTTAGAAGCATTCAAAACTTTGAAAAATTGGTTGGTAACCGCCCCTATCATAATTGCACCAATCTGGGATCTACCTTTTGAACTAATATGTAATGCTAGTGATTACGTAGTTGGTGCAGTTTTGGGACAAAGGAGGGAGAAGGTGTTCCATGCAATACATTATGCTAGCAAAGTTTTAAATGAGGCACAAGTTAACTACGCCACAATAGAAAAAGAATTTCTAGCTATTGTATTCGCATTGGAAAAATTTAGAAGTTATTTGATTGGGGCCAAAATTATTGTATTTACTGATCATGCTGCAATCAAATACCTTCTAAAGAAACCCGACTCCAAGCCACAGTTAATACGATGGGTGCTACTCTTACAAGAATAATAACTTGGTAATTCGTGACAAAAGTGGGAAAGATAATCTCGTGCCAGATCATTTGTCACAATTAATCAATGAAGAAGTCACGAAAGGAGAGAGAGAAATAGTCGAAGCATATCCGGATGAAAAGCTATTTCTCCTTCAAGAACGACCATGGTTTGCTGATATAGCCAACTACAAAGCGTTAAGAGTTATTCCTGATCACTTCAACAATCAAAAAAAGTGGAAATTTCTCAAAGAAATCAACCATTACATCTGGGATGAGCCATACTTATTCAAATAAGGAACTAACAACATAATTTTAAGGTGTGTTGATTCGAAGAAGGCTCGGAAAATTTTATGGCATTGCCATAATTCTGCTTATGGAGGACACTACAATGGAGAAAGAACTGATGTGAAAGTCCTCCAGTCTGGTTTTTTCTAGCCATCTATTTTTAAAGATGCCAAAAATTTGTTCAAAAATATGATGCATGCCAAACATCTGGTGGAATTGGAAAAGAAAATGAAATTCCCTTTCAAAAAATTTTGGAAATAGAAATTTTTTATTGTTTGGGCATTAATTTCATGGGTCCTTTCCCATCATCGTTTTCGAATGAATATATCTTGGTGGTTGTTGATTATGTTTCTAGATGGGTAGAAGCATTATCAACACCAAAAGCGGATGGAAAAACAATTATAAGTTTTTTGAAAAAGAATATTTTTACACGCATTGGAACACCAAGAGTACTCATAAGTGATGGATGATCTCATTTTGTAAACTCCCAATTACGCAAGGTTTTGGAATTTTATAATGTTAACCATAAGGTAACATCACCTTGTCACCTACAAACCAAGGGGCAAGCTGAAGTATCCAACAAAGAATTGAAAAGAATTCTATAAAAGACAGTCTATTCCTCAAGGAAAGATTGGTCACAAAGATTGGATGATACTTTATGGGCATGTAGAACTATATTTAAATCACCACTAGGCCAAACTCCATACCAACTAGTTTACACCAAAGCTTGTCATTTACTAGTTGAATTGGAGCATAAAGCCTATTGGGCACTTAAGTTTTTAAATTTTGATTTGAATGATTAAGGAACTAAATGAAAGAATCAATCACACCAATTAGAGGAAATGAGGTTCCAAGCTTATGAATCTTGAAGACTGTATAAAGAAAAGGCTAAAAAGTACCATGACTTCAAAATTCGAAGAAAATATTTCTATAAAGTTCAAAAGGTATTCTTGTTTAATTCAAGATTAAAACTGCTTTCGGGAAAATTCAAGACCAGATGGTCAGGGCCATTTGTGATAAAAGATGTTAAAGAATATGGAGTAGTTGAATTGGAAGATCCAAAGTGTCAAACGACTTGGACAGTGAATGGACATAGGTTAAAACCGTACTTGGCTGATGAAATAGGTCCCATCATCGAAATTGTAGCAGAATAACATCTACAGCTGAAACATGCATCAACCTATTGAAGTTAAACGAGCGCTTGTTGGGAGGCAACCCAGTAGTTGGTTAGTTTTTAAATTTCTTTTTAATTTATGTTATGTTTTGTGTTTAGTTAAGTTTGTGTTTAGAAGTAATATGTTATTCTTTAGAAAATTTCATATGCATCAAACATCTCCTTAAAACCAATATTTCCATTGGCTTGAGGACAAGCCATCATTTAAAGAAGGGGAACATGGTATAATGCATATGAAAGTTTTTAAAAGAAAGTTAATAATGTATATTAGATTGTATAGTTATTTAAAAAGTAATTTGGTTGTCCGTAAACTAAAAAAAAATTCAAAACCAAAATCAAAGTGGCTAAATAAAAATTTGTGGCATGATTACATGATTAGAAATTGCTAAGCATATCTTGACTTAAACTTTTATTGAGGAAAATGAGATATATGCTAAAGTTTTTGTGAAAACATCACATAATGTCATAACTTGAAATTTTTTTGCAAAAGGAATTTAACATTTTTTTTAACCAAGAAGCGTAAATCCAAACCAAGTGACGGAGTGAGCCAAACACGTGAGGATAAAATTTAAATCACCATTTGATTTGTTTAATTATACGTTTTTGACCCTTTAAATCTCTTCATTGCATAAGATTGATAGGAAGTGATCAAGGCATGTTATCTCTTTAGTTGAACCTAAAGTCCAAAATGTCTAACAAAAAATTAGCATTATACTTATATAAGCCACTTTGAGCCAAACAAGGTAAAACATTTTTGTAAATTATCCCATGAAAACCCAAATTAAAAACAATGTTCTAAAAGATAGGATTAAATTTTAAAAGGATGTTTGAAAGAATCAAGTCGGAGGAAAAATTGGTGGACTTGGCTTCTTAAAAAGAAAAAGATATTTTTTTCTTAATCTCTTTACAAAAACAACAGAGAGTTGTAAAAGAAAGTGAAAAATATATTGAGCAAATCAAAGAAAAGGCAAAAATAAGCCAATGTTGAAAAGTTAAGACGTTGGAAAAGAAAATTATGGAAAAAAGTATAGTGGAGTGGTTCATTGAGAAAATTTTACAAAATGCTCTCTTTTTACTTGAACTTAACTTGATTATCTAGAAAAACCATGATTATCCAAACCATGCCTCATTACAACCGAATACAAGACCTTAGTGATCTTTGATTGATTATGCAATTTACACTACACAAAATAATCTCTTTAGCCACGGTTCGAATCGTGGCTAATGTGTGAAACGATCGTAACAAATGATGTTGGCCACAACTTCATGTTCAATATCTATAAGGGGCGTTTCAAAATATTAGTCACGGTCGTTTTAAGTAATAGCTATGTCTGCATCGACCATGGAGACATTTATTTAACCACAATTTATGTTTCTTTAGCCATGGTTGTGCCTGTACCTAATTTCATATTTAGCCTCACTTTTGACCGTGGAAAATAGGTATATCTTTACTTTAGCTACTTATTTATAGTTACATTACATGATTGATTGCTACACATCACCCGTGGCAAATTTAATCTTTTTTATTAGTTAATTTTTTTCAATCATTTTATCTACTCATATGGTGCTTCGCTAATATAATAATAAATTGTGAAAGTATACACTAACAGTGTATGAGTTTATACATTGTTACTATATCATCTTCCATTCATTTTCAACCATTATTGACTCTTCAAAAAAATTAATTCAAATGAGTGGTAGATGATACACTGACTATATATAAATATTTATACTATCAATGCATAGATATTACACTCTAATAAAATTCTAAATAAAACTACTTCTTGGCTAAGGATATCACTAGCGAAAGCAACTCTTACATTTATCCATTGTTTGACATAAATAACTCCTAATGATAAACAAAATGCAAAATGTTAAAGTAATATAAGTTTATACATAATTCTGTAAGTCTTTAACAAGATGACCAAAGTCACTAGAATTCCCAAAACTAATAAAATATATAGACATTCCAAAAGAACAAGAATTCATAATCCCCAAACCATGTGCTCCTCGTCAATGTTTAGCTTTATGGACTTTTCCATTTGAATCATCAGGTTGAGCCAATATCTATGATGAAACGCCTGAAGTAGCAACTTCATCTTGAGGTAAGGACTCTAATATCCTATCCTATTAAGTAAAAAGAAATTAGTACTTCATATTAATTGAAAATAATAAGGGAGGTTGGCAATAAAAAGCACAACAACTTGCTCACAAGATGCAGCAAACGCATTGAACAAAGGAGAAGTTGCCACGCTCAAGCCTATTGCGTCAATGAACATAGTCACCCCCGTTTTCTGCCCATAAAGATAAAAAATATTTCAAGTTTTAATACTCACTCAAAGCCTGCCTACTAAATATAGGTTTCACCCTCATTCCCCTTTTACTGAAATATGGAACAAATTCTATCATATATAGGATGCTTTCCAAATATAGATAAGGATAGCCCAATATAGACGGTATTCTTCAACTCAGCAATATAGCAAAATATCTACACACAAAATATTTATGTAAAGAAAACAATAGCTAGTTCATAAGGCTCCCACATGACCACACTGAAATCCTAAAAGAGTTGCAAATTGAAAATAAAAAACAAACAAAATGGTTTGACTAAAAATAGGATGCTAATATTTGAAGCATATGCCTAACTTACCAGAAGCAGAAAAACTTTGCTATTAGAGACTGCATCCTTGTAACCACCTTGGATAGAAAAAACAGGGAAGACATAAAGGATTAAGACTAGTAAGAATCTTCAAGCTTGTATAAACTAACAGAAGCAGAAATAGCTATGCAAGTAATGAAAACTTTCATAGAGAAAGGAGAACATACCAACAACAAAAAAACAAAGGTAAGGAGCTACAGTAGATCATGTAGACTTCATATTTGCTTTAACTTTTCTCAAATCCTCCTCTTGTTGCTAAAGGAATACGAAGATCAATGTACAACAAAATAAATTAGAATTGAGAATAATTTTTCTGGCACATGACCTAGAATATACCTTAAACAACCTACTCCATGTTGTTCTACTCTTTCTTGTAGTAAGCACCATTCCATGGCCATCTAATATTCAATATTATTGGGCTGAGAACAATGTGAAGTAGATACAACATCTTTTTGCACAAACAAAATAAGGCAAATAAATCATATATTCAACAGACATTTTAAAATATTTGGCCAAGAATATAAACAAGAAAGTTAGATAGCATACCATCTCACGTTGCATTTGCGTTCTAAGTTGGTCAACACCATGATGACCATAAAATACTGGTTTCTTTTCTTGAAAGCATGGACACCCAATGCATCAAACAAGAGGGCTACTAGAGTACCAGGTAATGAAATATAATAATCTCTTAGTGAAACATGATAGAAGAGACAACACTTGCAAGAAAATTACAAGCATTTAGGCTAAATATAAGTAATAATAATGAAGATGTTTGACCAATAGAATAAGTTAGTATACATGGCCACTGGGGCGTTAGCAAGGTTGCTAATATCAAGATTCTACAAAGTCAGAAAGGGAGTATAAACATAACAATTATGGTACAAAGAGTAAGCTCCCACCCTATTAAGCCTGTAGATTGTGATATTTACTCTTACGAAATGTTCTAAATTGAAGTGCATCTATAAGAAGTATAATATTAAGACAATATGTTCATAGCTAAGATGATTAATATCTCAAATATGATTACATTATAAAAACAGAGAGGCACAACTTATGAGGATTTTTGTAGCTTCTCTTCTAAAAGCTCCACGCAATTATGTACATAAACTCGAGAGGATTTTGTACAAAAAGACATATATACAATTAAAAATCTTCGTATACTTATCATATCACATTATTTTCACATGATGTTAATGTCATTTAGGATTATCCTGACATACTTCATATTACATGGCAAATCTATTACCAACAATTCCTAATTAAGAAGACATCCAATGCCATTGAACCTTGTGTGAACCATAAATAAAACAAACTGGGAAAAAATCATCCACTTAAACACTCATAGGTCAGGGATTTGTATATATTTTTGGAAATCAATAGAAAATTAACAAATACAATTAGATATTTAGGATTAATGAATGTAGTAGATGAATCAAGAACTTAGGGATTTCTTACCAAAATTGGAATGAATTGAACCTTAAAATAAGCTTCAATTTGAGTTGGTACTAACAACCACATTGAGAAAAGAAGATGGTGAATGACATGAATAAAACAGAGAGTAAGGGAAATCTTGAGAAGAAGATAGAATTGAACAATGAAGGATCACTGTTGAACGACGGGATATAAGAACGTTGAGCTCACGATGATGGCAAAATTGCACTGTGGCAAAGAGAAGAAGGCATTGATGGTGGAAAAAGCGTGAGAAAGAGAGAGAGAGAAAGTAGAGAATTGAAAAAGAGAGAAAGTAGAGAATTGAAAAAGAGGGAATATGGAGAAATGACAAACAGTGAGAGGGCAAGTAGAAGAGATGAGAGAGAGTAGAAGGAATAAGAGAGAGAGTTATTTGTCTCAATCTTTAACCCAAACCTGATATTCGATTATTTAGAGTAAACCAACGACTCCAGGGTCTAGCTAGTATAGTGGCAAATTAAAATAATTATAATGTTTTAGCCACATTTTAGAGGGACGTGGTTACCGAAGTGTGGACATTCTGCCCTTTTATGGTAGTGTTAAGAGAATAGGTGAGACAAAGAACAAGTTCAAATGACGACAATCAAATGGTTGAAAATTTAAGTGAAACACTTACCCCTTTATGTTCCAAATTTGAGTGAATAGGTGTGAAAAAACACTTTTTCATTGAAAAATATTTGCTTAGGTAAATTGTTACACACTTTTGACGAACAAAAGCCTACATTTCATGTTTGAAGCATTATGTGTAAAAAATTCACAAATCCTGAAAAATCTCATTGGAAACATTTTTTATCATGCTTAAAAAAATTTGAAATCATGTCAATCATATCTTAAAAAGCTTTGAATTCAGATGTGCTTCACCATTTGTTAGAGGACAAACAAAGTCTTAAGTTGGGGGAGTTGATAAGTGCCAAAAATGCCTAAATTTCATACACTTTTTATGGCACTTATCCTTGGAAAAATTGAGAAAACCAACTTAATTCAACACTTTTTGGATAAAATATCACAATCTTGTATATATGCTTGGTGTATTTATTTTATATTTTATTTTGTATGATTTAGGTGGAATAGAGAAGAATTAATCAAGTGCAAGCAAAATGCTTAAAATAGGCCAAAATGATCCACACATAACATGCTTAAGCTTGACATGGCATTCTATGTGCTTAGCCTTAAGCATGACTTAAAAAAATTCGGCCTATGTGGAAAGCATGGATTCAACATGAAGCTGCTCATTAAGCAGCTTAACTTGGACCAAACCCACACCTACATGACCTAGACACCAACCTAGCATGGTCAAACTCAACCTGGCACGGTCAGAACACAAGTCTAGCACAAGCCAAACTACTCAAGCATACAACTTGGCGGAGCACCTTGACCGTCCAACTTGGAACCACACACCCGACAAGATCAGGAAGCACCAAGCCACCTCACCATCAGCACGGTCAAAGCTGCTCAAGCAGGCAGCTTAGTGTTGCCAGATAGGATCTTGGTGGTATGCACTCAACATGGTCACCTACTTCTTGGTTACATGGTGCCTAAGTCAACTGGACCAACTTGACCATTCATTCATACACATTCCACTTCACACATATTCTCTCAAATCCGAAATCCTCTCTTCTTCTACACATTCTTCTTTGTAATTTCTTGGAGAATTTCTACTCCTAAGTAGTTTAGGTAAGTTTATTTTGTAGTTTCTCCTTAATTCAAGAGGAGAAAGGAGATGGCAAATGTGATACAAAAACATATTTTTGTAATCTCATTTGGGTCCAAAGGCATTTCATCCTTGGATAGATGGCTCATGCTCCTACATATTGATTTGGATTATTGTGTAATTTCTTCTTTTTAATTGTATCATCTTTTGAACTCAATTCATTCAAGTTATTACTTTTGGTTAAGTTTTGATTCTTTATGAAGTTCTTAATGCGGTTTTAGCTTGATCACCTAAAACTTGATTTAAAGATCCAAAAATGCTTCTTCTCAAAGAGTTGACAAGTAAACTAAAATGTATAATCAACACCTTAGTTCACTTGCCACATCAAGCATCTATTTTAAGCAACTTATGTTCATGGCTAAATAAAGTTAATGGAGCCTGAAGTAGGGTGCATTACATAAGGTATGAAAATCATCTTATCATTCTAGGACACTAGATGAAGGATTTATAAATGATGTTTGGAATCAACCAAAAGTATAACACATGACTTGTAATGTTTTCAAAATCAATTGAGTATAGAAATAATCTCATATTTCAAACCAATTTTCTCCTCAAGAATTTGTGCATATTAGTACTTTATGTTTATTTGTTTACTTGTTAAAATTTCATATAAAAAATCAAACAAAAAATATGTTCAAACTTTAATAGTGATATAACATGTTTATAATAATGTTATATTAGGCAATTCCTTGTGGTTCGACATAACCCTCTACTATACTACAATTGAAACTTGAAAGAGATGGAAATGTAAAATAGTGAAGTGTTAACTTATAAATTTTATTTGTTGGCAAAGAAAGAAACCTTGAATCAAAGGGAAAATTAATTCATAAATTGTATCTTTGTGAAAAGGAAAATACACAGTCATAATGAGTAATCTAACTACTTACTTCTACTTTCTGTCATTTATTTTCTGCAACTAACATTTATTTTCTATCATTCAAATTCTACAACTAACATTTATTTATTGCTTTATTTATTTAGTCTTTATCAACCTTCCATAAGGAAGTAGTTCGGTTAATAAAGGAAAACGAAAACAAATATCACTCATTACCACTTGTTTTAATTTGCTAAACTCATGCCATTATACTGGCGTTCGAATTAATCCAAAAAAGCCGAGATGGTAAGAAATTGTTAATAATTAAATAAAGCGGCGCTTTTGATTTAGGAAACATTCTTGTAACCATTATACTGTCGTTGGAATTTATTCCCACGAAGTCGAGTTGGTGAGCATAGAATCGACCTGTCATTAAATAAATCAATCAGAAACTTGCCTCACCAAGCAAGGAAAACCTCTTTCAACAATCTTAAAAATTAAAATTCACGAAAAATCCAAAATTCAACTTCAAAAATAGAAAAGAAATGGAAAAAAATGTTTTTTTTTGGATTTTCTAGAGGCAGTTTTCAAACGTAACATGGAATTTCCGATGGAATAGGATTTTCTACCCCAAATGCATATAATACTTGTCCAATTCTCATAAACAGTTCAAAAGTTATGCCAAAAAAAGAATTTATCAAAATACTATGCAAAGACCCGAATTTCCATTTGTGAAGCACGACATGAAAGAGTAACAACCAAACTAGGCAGAAATGGAAATTTGTGTTAAATTAGAGTAAACAACCAAAACTTTGCATCCATAACATCCTAAAATCATAGGAATCAACAAAAAAAAGTTTCATGCCCGAATTTCCCATAGTCATGCACTACGTGCAACTACAACAACCATAGAGGGTAGAATTGGAAATTGAAGTTATATTTTAGTGAACAACAAAAAATTTGCATCAATAAAATCCTGAAAACAAAGGAATCCACTACTTGCAACAATAATACTTGTCCAATTCTGATAAAATGTTCAAAAGTTATGCCAAAAATAGAATTCATCAAAATACTATGCAAAGAGCCCGAGTTTACCCTGGTGATACACCACATACAACATTAACAACCAAACACGGCAGAAATGGAAATTCATGTTAAATTTGAGTAAACAATCAAAACATTCCATATATAACATCCTAAAATCAAAGGAAACAGCCAAAAAAGTTTCATTACAAATTTCCCCTAGTCATGCACTCTTAGGAATAGTAACAACCATAGAGGGTAGAATTGGAAATTCATGATATATTTGAGAGAATAACCAAAACTTTGCATCAATAACATCCTAAAATCACAGGACACAACGAAAAAAAGTTTATAGCTAATATTTAAAGCCTAACAAATTTAAATGAACAAGAAATATTCAAAATAAAACTTCAAAAATAGAAAAGAAATGGAAAAAAAGTTTTTTTTTTTATATTTTCAAGAGGGAGTTTTCAGACATTGTATGGAATGTCCGATATAATGTATTTTTCTACCCAAATGCTTATAATATTGGTTCAATTCTATAATCAATTCAAAAGTTATGCCAAAAACTGAATTTATCAAAATATTATGCAAAGACACTTCCCTTGGAGATGCACCACATGCAATAGTGACAACCAAACATGGCAGAAAATGAAATTCAAGTTAAATTTGAGTAAACAACCAAAACTTTACATCAGAACATCCTGAAATCATAGGAAACAACAACAAAAAGTTCCATTCCCGAATTTCCCATTGTCATGCACTACGTGCAACAATAACAACTATAGAAGGTAGAATTCATGATATATTTTAGTGAACAACCAAAACTTTGCATCAATAACATCCTAAGATCACAGGATGCAACCACAAAATGTTTATAGCAAATATTCAAAGCCTAACAGATTGAACTGAACAAGAAAAATTCAAAACAAAACTTCCAAAATAGAAAAGAAATGAAACAAAAGAGTCTTTTTTTTTGTATTTTCAGGTGGGAGTAATGAAACATAGTATGGAAAGTCCGATAGCATGGATTGTTTTTTACCCCAAATGCATAAAATATTTGTCCAAAATGTCTGTAGCAAAAATTCAAAGCCAAACTGTTTTAACTAAACAAGAAAAATTGAAGTAAAATTCAAAACAAAAATTAAAAAATAGAAAGAAATGGAATAAAAGGTTTATTTTGGATTTCCAAGAGAGAGTTTTAGACATAGTATGGCAAGTCCGAAAGAATGGATTTTTCTAGCCCAAATGCTTATAATAATACTATGCAGACCCGGAATACTATGCATAACTTACACCAAAAATATAATTTATCAAAGTACTATACCAAAAATATAATTTATCAAAATATTGTGCAGACCCGAAATTTTCCCTAGTGCAGCACCACAAGCAACATTAAAAACCATACATGACAGAAATTGAAATTCATGTTAACTTTAAGTAAACAACCAAATCCTTGAATGAAGAACATCAAAAATCATAAGAAACAGGTACAAAAAGTATCATGCCCGAATTTCCACTAGTCATGCACTACATGCAACATTAACAACCACATAGGGTAGAATTGGAATTTCATGTTATATTTGAGTGAACAACCAAAACATTGCATCAATAATATTTGAGTGAACAACTAAAACTTTGCATCAATAACATCCTAAAATCATAGTAAATAACCAAGACAAGTTTGATTCCCGAATTTCCCTAGGAAATAACCACTACGTGAAACAGTAACAAACACAAAGGGTAGAATTGGAAATTCATGTTATATTTACAGTGAACAGCCAAAACTTTGCATCAATAACATCCTAAAATCAGAGGACACAACCCAAATAAGATACTACCTAAATTTCAAAGCCTAACAGATTTAATTAAACAAGAAATATTCATAATAGAACATGAAAAATAGAAAAGAACTGAAAAAAAAGGTTTTTTTGAATTTTCAGGATGGAGTTTTCAGACGAAGAATGGAAATTCCTATATAATGGATTTTTCTACCCCAAATGCATATAATATTTGTCCAATTCTGATAAACAGTTCAATAGTTATGCCAAAAAAAGAATTTCTCAAAATCATATGCAAAGAGCCTGAATTTCCCATGGTGATGAACCACATGCCATAGTAATAGCCAAACAAGAATGAAATGGAAATTCATGTTAAATTTGAGTAAACAACCAAAACGTTCCATCAATAATATCCAAAAATCAAAGGAAACAACCACAAAAGGTTTCATTGACGAATTTCCCCTAGTCATGTACTACTTGCAATAGTAACAACCACAAAGGATACAATTGTAAATTCAAGATATATTTGAGAGAACAATCAAAACATTGCATAAATAAAATCCTAAAATCTAGCAAATATTCAAAGCCTTACTGATTTAACTGAACAAAAAATTTCAAGATTAAGATGTAGTATGAAAAAATAGTTTGTTTTATTGGATTTTCAGGTGGGAGTATTAAGATGTAGTATGGAAAGTCCGATAGCATAGATGTTTCTACCACAAATGCATAAAATATTTTTCCAATTCTGATAAATAGTTAAAAACTTATTCCAAAAATAGAATTTATCAAAATACTACGCAAAGAGTCCGAATTTCCGCCGGTTATGCACCACATGCGACAATAAAATAGTATGCATCAATAACATCCTAAAATTATAGGTAACAACCACAAAACTTTTCATGCCCGAATTTTCCCGAGTCATGCACTACATGCAACAGTAACAACCATATAGAGTAGAATTGGAAATTCATGATATATTTGAGTGATCAACCAAAACTATGCATCAATAACATCCTAAAATCATAGGACACACCCACAAAAAGTATCTATAAAAAATTCAATGCCTAACTAATTTCACTAAACAAGAAAAATTCGAGAAAAATTGAACATAAAACTTCAAAATAGAAAGAAATGGAAAAAATGAGTTTTTGGATTTTCAGGAAGGATTCCTCAAACGTAGTATGCAAAGTCTGTTAAAATGGGGTTTTCTACCCCAAATGCATAGAATATTTGTCCAATTCTGATAAACAGTTCAAAAGTTATGCCAAAAATAGAATTTATCGAAATACTATGCAAAGATCCCTAATTTACCTTGGTGATGCACCACATGCAATAGTAACAACCAAACAGGGTAGAAATGGAAATTTATGTTAAATTTGAGTAAACAACCATAACTATGCAACAATAACATCCTAAAAACGTAGGAAACAACATCAAAAAGTTTCATTCCCGAATTTACCCTAGTCATGCACTACGTGCAAGAGTAACAACCACATGGGGTAGAATTGAAAATTCATGATATATTTGAGAGAACAACCAAAACATTGCATCAATAACATCCTAAAAACGTAGGGCATAACCACAAAAAGTTTCTTACAAATATTCAAAGCCTAACTGATCTAACTGAACATGAAAAAATTAAGACAAAATCAAAATAAAACTTTAAAAACAGAAAAGAATTGAAAAAGGGTTTCTTGGATTTTTAGGTGGGAGATTTCTGGAGAAAATGTTACATGCCAAAATTCCAAGTGTAACTGTTTTAACTGAAGCAAAAAAAATCAAGAAAAATTCAAAATAAAACTTCAAAAATAGAAAAGAAATGGAAAAAAGGGTTCTTTGGATTCTTAGGAGGTATTTTTAAGACTTAGTATGGAAAGTTTAATAGAGTGGAGTTTTCTACCCCAAATGCATATAATATATGGCCAATTCTGATAATCAGTTCAAATGTTATGACACAAATAGATTTTATCAAAATACTAAGCAATGATCCCGAATTTCCCAGTAATGCACCACATGTTAAATTTGAGTAAACAACCAAAACTTTGCATCAGTAATATCCTAAAATCATAGGAAACAACCACCAAAAGTTTCATTCTCGAAGTTCCCCTAGTCATGCAATACGTGCAACACTAGCAACCGTAGAGGGTCGAATTGGAAATTCATGATATATTTGAGTGAACAATCAAAACTTTGCATCAATGTCATGCTAAAATCACAGGACACGGCCACACATTTTTTCTAGCAAAAATTCAAAGCCTAACTGGTTTAACTGGACAAGAAAAATTCAAAATAAATCTTCAAAAATTGAAAAGAAATGGAAAAAGTGTTTTTTTAGATTTTTAGGACAAAGTTTCGAGACGTAGTATGGAAAGTCCGTTAGAATGATTTTTTTCTACCCCAAATGCAAATATTTGTCCCATTGTAATAAACAATTCAAAGGTAGAATATGAAATTCATGTTAATTTTTTGTAAATAACCAAAACATTACATAATAACATCGTAAAATCAAAGGAATCTACCACAAAAAGTTTCATTCCAGAATTTCCCCTAGTCATTCAGTACTTGCAACATTAACAACCATAGAGGGTAGAATATGAAATTCATGATATAATTAGGAGAACAACCAAAACAATGCATCAATAACATCCTAAAATGAAATGACATGTCCACACAAAAATGTAGCAAATATCCAAAACCTATCTGATTTAACTGAACAAGAAAAATTCATGAAAAATCAAAATAAAACTTGAAAAATAGAAAGGAAATGGAAAAAAGTGTTTTTGTTTGGGATTTTCAAGTGGGAGTTATCAAACGTAGAATTTATCAATATCATATAATAGTTGTCCAATTCGGATAAATAGTTCAAAAGTTATGCCAAAAATAGAATTTATCAAAATACTAAGCAAAGAGTCCGAATTTTCCCTGCTTATGCACCGCAGGCAACAGTAACAACCAAATCATTGGGTCAATAACATCCTAAAATCATAGGAAACAACAACAAATGGTTTCATGCCCAAATTTCCCAAAGTCATACACTACTTGCATCAATAACAACCATAGAGGGTAGAATTCGAAATTCATGAAATATTTGAGTGAACAACCAAAAATTTGCATCAATAACACCCTAGAATCACATGACACAACCACAAAAATGTTACTAGCAATAATTTAACACCCTAGACGTAGTATGGAAAGTCTATTAGAATGGTTTTTTTACCCCAAATGCATAGAATATTTCTCCAATTGAGATAAACAACAGTTCAAAAGTTATGCCCAAAATAGAATATATGAAAATACCATGCAAATAGCCCGAATTGCCCTGGGTGATGCACCACATGCAACAGTAACAACCAAACATGGCCAAAATGGGAATTCATGTCAAATTTGAGTAAACAACCAAAATTTCCATCATTAACATCCTAAAATCATAGGAAACTACCACCAAAAGTTTCATTCCTAAAGTTCCCCTAGTCATGCACTACATGCAACAATTACAACCGTATAGGGTCGAATTGGAAATTCATGATATATTTGAGTATATAATCAAAACTTTGCATAGATAACATCCTCAATTCACAGGACACAAGCACAAAATGTTTCTAGCAAAATTCAAAGCCTAACTGATTTTACTGGACAGGAAAAGTTCAAAATAAATATTCAAAAATATAAAAGAAATTGAAAAAACGGTTCATTGGATTTTCAAGAGGTATTTTAAGACATAGTATGGAAAGTCTGATAGAATGAATTTTTCTATCCGAAATGCATATAATATTTGTCCAATTCTGATAATCAGTTCAAAATTTATGCGAAAAATAGATTTTATCAAAATACTATGCAATGATCCCTAATTTCCCCTATAATGCGCCATATGCAATAATAACAACAAAACAAGGCAGAAATGGAAATTCTTGTTAAACTTTTGTAAACAACCAAAACATTGAATCAATAACATCCTAAAAACAAAGGAATCCACTACTTCTAACAATAACAACCACGGAGGGTAGAATTGGTAATTCATGATATATTTAAGAGAACAACCAATATATTGCATCAATAACATCCTAAAATGACATGACACAACCACAAAAAGTTCTAGAAAATATTCAAAGCATAACTGATTTAACTAAACAAGACAAATTCATGAAAATTAAAAATAAAACTTGAAGAATAGAAAGGAAATGAAAAAATGGTTTGTTTGGATTTTCAGGTGAGAGTTATCAAACGTAGTGTGGAATGTCAGGTGGCATGGATTTTTCTACCCCGAACGCATATAATATTTGTCCAATTCTGATAAACAATTCAAAGGTTATGCCAAAAATAGAATTTATCAAAATACTATGTAGAGAGTCTGAATTTCCCATGTTGATGCAGCACATGCAATAGTAACAACCAAATAGGGCTGAAATGGAAATTCATGTTCAATTTGAGTAAACAACCAAAACGTTGCATCAATATCATCCAAAAATCAAAGGAAATAACCACAAAAAGTTTCATTCATGAATTTCACCTAGTCATGCACTACTCGCAATAGTAACAACCAGAGAGGATAGAATTCGAAATTCGTGATATATTTGATAGAACAAACAAAACTTTGCATCAATAACATCATAAAATCACTGGACACAACCACAAAAAGTTTCTAGCAAATATTCAAAGCCTAACTAACTTAACTGAACAGGAAAAATTCTAGAAATAATCAAAATAAAACATCAAAAATTGAAAAGAAATGGAAAAAAGGTTTTTATTTTTATTTTCAGGTGGGAATTTTCATACGTATTATGGAAAGTCCAGTAGCATGGATGTTTCAACCCCAAATACATATAATATTTGTAAAACTCTGATAAAGAGTTCAAAAGTTATGCCAAAACTAGAAATTAGGAAAATACTTATGAAAGAGCCCGAATTTCCCCGGGTGATGCACCACTTGCAACAATAAAAACCACCACAAAATCATAGGAAACAACCACAAAATGTTCCTTTCCCAAATTTCCCCTAGTCATGCACTACATCCAACACTAACAACCAAACAGTGTAGAAATGGAAATTCAGGTTAAATTTAAGTAAACAACCAAATAATTTGCATCAATAAGAACCATAGAGGGTAATATTGGAAATTCGAGATATATTTGAGTGACCAACCAAAATTTTGCATCAATAATATCCTAAAATGACAAGACACAACCACAAAACTTTTCTAGCGAAAATTGAAAGCCTAACTAATTTATCTGAACAAGAAAAAGAGTTTTTTTTTTGGATTTTCAAGAGGAAGTTTTCAAACATAGTATGGAAAGTTTGATAGCATGGATCTTCTGCCCTGAATGCATATAATATTTGTCCAATTCTGATAAACAGTTAAAAACTTATTCCTAAAATAAAATTTATCAAAATAATATGCCAAGAGCCCGGATTTCGCCTGCTGATGCACCACATGCAACAATACCAACAAAACAGGGCATGAATGGAAATTGATGTTAAATTTTAGTTAACAACCAAAACTTTGCATCAATAACATCCTAAAATCAAAGGAAACAACCACGAGAAGTTTCATTCGCGAATTTCGCCTAGTCTTCGTGCAATAGTAACTACCATAGAGGGTAAAATTGGAAATTCTTGTTATATTTGAGTGTACAACTAAATATTTGCATCAATAACATCATCAAGTGACGGGACACAACCATAAAAGCTTTCTTTCAAAAATTTTAAGTCTGACTAACTTAATTGAACGATAAAAATTCATGCAAAATTCAAAAGTAGAAAAGATATGGAAAAATGGGTCTTTTGGATTTTCAAGAGGGAGTTTTTAGACGTATGGAAAGTCTGATAGAATTTATTTGTCTAACCAAATGCATATAAAATTTGTCGAATGCTGATAAACAGTTCAAAAGTTATGCAAAAATAGAATTTATCAAAATACTATGCAAAGACCCGAATTTCCTCTAGTGAAGCACCACATGCATCCATAACAACCATAAAGGGTAGCAATGGAAATTCATGTTAAATTTGAGTAAACAACCAAAACTTTGCATCAATAACATCCTAAAATTGTAGGAAACAACCCCAAAAAGTTTCATTCCCGAATTTCCCCTAGTCATACACTACGTGCATTTGTAACAACCACAAAGGGGAGAAATGAAAATTCATGTTATGTGTGAGTGAACAACCAAAACTTTGCATCAATAAAATGGATATTCATCACATGCAACAGTAACAACTAAACAAGGCAAAAATGGATATTCATGTTAAATTTGAGTAAACGACCAAAACTTTGCATCAAAATCATCCTAAAATCATTGGAAACAACCACAAAAATTTTGATGCCCAAATTTCCCATAATGATGCACTATGTGCACAAGTAACTACCATAAAGGGTAGAATTGGAAATTCAAGTTATATTTGAGTGAATAACCAAAACCTTGCATCAATAACATCCTAAAATCACAGGACACAACCAAAAAACGTATCTAGCAAAAATTGAAAGTCTAACTGATTTAACAATACAAGAAAACTTCAAGAAAAATTAAAAATAAAGCTTCAAATTAGAAAAGAAATAGAATAATGGATTTTTTTGGATTTTCAGGAGGGAGTTTTCAGACGTAGTATGGAATTTTAGATACAATGGATATTTCTACTCAAAATGCATATAATATTTTTCTAATTTTGATGAACAGGTCAAAATTTATGCTAAAAACAGAATAAAGATAACACTATGCAAAGAGCCCGGATTTCCCCTAGTGATGCACCACATGCAATAGTAAAAACAAAAAAGGGCAGAAATGCAAATTCATGCAAAATTTGAGTAAACAACCAAAACTTGCATCAATTACATCCTAAAATCACATGAAACAACCACATAACGTTTCATTCCCGAATTTTCCCTAGTTATGCAGTACGTCCAACAATAACAACGACATAGGCTAGAATTGGAAATTCATGATATATTTGAGTGAACAACCAAAACTTTGCATCAATAACATCCTAAAATCACAAGAAACAACCACAAAATGTTTCTATAAAAAATTCAAAGCCTAAATGATTTAATTAGACAAGAAAAATTCCACAAAAAATCAATTTAAAACTTCAAAAATAGAAAAGAAAGGGAAAACAAGTTTTTTATGGATATTCATCTGGGAGTTTTCAAACGTAGTATGGAAAGTCCGATAGCATGGATTTTTCTACCCAAAATCCATATAATATTTGGCCAATTATGAAAAACAATTCAAAAGTTATGCCAAAAATAAAATTTATCAAAAACTTGGCAACGAGTCCGAATTTCCCCTAGTGATGCTCCACATGCAACACTAACAACCAAATAGGGCAGAAACGGAAATTCATGTTAAATTTGAGTAAACAACCTAAACTATGCATCAATAATATCCTAAAATCATAGGAAATAACCACTAAATGTTTCATGTCTGAATTCCCCATAGTCATGCACTACGTGCAATAGTAACAACCCCAGAAGGTAGAATTGAAAACTTTGCATCTATAACATTCTAAAATCACAGGACACAACCAAAAAAAATTATCTAGCAAAAATTAAAAGTCTAACTGATATAATTGAACAAGAAAAATTCAAGAACAATTCAAAATAAAACTTCAAAACTAGAAAAGAAATGGAAAAACCGGTCTTTTTGGATTTTCAGGAGGGCGTTTTCTAACGTAGTATGGAATGTCTGATGGAATTGATTTTTCTACTCCAAATGCCTATAATATTTATCAAATTCTGATAAACAGTTCAAAAGTTATGCCAAAAATAGAAATTTTGAAAATGCTATACTAAGAGCCCAAATTTCCTCTGGTGATGCACCACATGCAACAATAACAACCAAATAGGGTAAAAATGGATATTCATATTAAATTTGAGTAAACAACCAAAACTTTGCACCAATACCATCCTAAATTCGTCGGAAACAACCACAAAAACTTTCATTCCCGAGTTTCCCCTAGTCATCCACTACGTGCAATAGTATCAACCATAGACGGTACAATTGGAAATTCATGATATATGTGAGTGAACAACCAAAACTTGGCTCCAATAACATTCTAAAATCACAGGACACAACCACAAAATGTTTCTAGCAAAAATTCAAAGCCTAAATGATTTAACTGGACAAGAAAAAATCAAAATAAACATTCAAAATAAAACTTTAAAAATAGAAAAGAAATGGAAAAAGGGTTTTTCTTTATTTTCAGGAGGGAGTTTTCAGATGTAGTATGGAAAAGCCGTTAGATTGGTTTTTTCTACCTAAATGCATATAATATTTGTCAAATTCTTACAAACAGTTGAAAAGTTATGCGAAAAATAGAATTTGTCAAAATGCTGTGCAAAGAGGCCAAAATTCTCCTAGTGATGCACCACATGCAACAGTGACAACCAAACAGGACAAAAATGGAAATTCATGTTAAATTTGAGTAACAACCAAATCATTGCATTTATAAAATCCTAATATCAAAGGAAACAACCACAAAAGTTTCATTCCCGAATTTCCCCTAATTCTGCACTACATGCAACACTAACAACCACATAGAGTAGAATTAGTAATTCATGATATATATGAGAGAACAACCAAAACATTACATCTATAACATCCTTAAATCACAGGACACAACCACAAAAAGTTTCTAGCAAATATTCAAAGACTAACGGATTTAACCGAACAATAATAATTCAAGACAAAAAGAAAATAAAATATAAAAAATAGAAAGGAAATGAAAAGACTGATACCATGGATTTCTCTAACCCAAATGCATATACTATTTGTTCAATTCTGGTAAACAATTCAAAGTTATGCCAAAAATAGAATTTATCAAAATAATATGCAAAAAGCTCGAATTTCCCCTGATGATGCACCACAAGGAACAATAACAACCAAACAAGGCAGAAATGGAAATTCATGTTTAATTTATGTAAACTACCAAAACTTTGCTTCAATAGAATTTCATTCCCGAATTTCCCGTAGTCATGTACTACGTGCAACAGTAGCAACCAGAGAGGGTATAATTAGAAATTCAATGTATATTTGGGTGAACAACGAAAATATTGCATCAATGACATCATAAAATAAAGGACACAACCACTAAATGTTTCTAGCAGAAATTAAAAGCCTAACTGATTTACCTGGACAAGAAAAATTCAAGAAAAAATCGAAATAAAACTTTAAAAATAGAAAAGAAATGGAAGAAAAAAATTTGAGATTTTCTTGAGGCATTTATCAAACGTGGTATGGAAAGTCCGTTAGAATTGTTTTTCTACAACAAAAGCATATAATATTTGTCGAATTCTAATAAACACTTCAAAAGTTATGCCAAAAATAGAATTTATCAAAATATGATGGCAATAACCTGAATTTCCCCTAGTGATGCACCACTCATAACATTAAAAACCAAACAAGTTAGAAATTGAAATTCAAGTTAACCTTGAGTATAAAACCAAAACTTTGCATCAATTACGTCCTAAAATTATAGGAAAAAACCACAAAAATTTTCATGCCCGAATTTCCCCGAGTCATGCACTACGTGAAATAGTAACAATAATAGAGGGTAGAATTGGAAGTTCATGTTATATTTGAGTGAACTACCAAAACTTTGTATCAATAATATCCTAAAATCACAGACGCAACCACAAAATGTTTCTATAAAATTCAAGAAATATTCAAATTAAAATATCAAAAATAGAAAAGAAATGGAAATGGGTTTTTTTGTGGCTATTGAAGAGGGAGTTTTCATATGTAGCATGTAAAGTCCGATAAAATGGATTTTTCTACCCGAAATGCATATTATGATAAACATTTCAAAAGTTAAGCCAAAAATAGAATTTATCAAAATACTACGCAATGAGCCTGAATTTCCTCTAGTGATGCACCACATGCAACAGTAACAACCAAACAGGGCAAATTTTGAAATTCTTGTTAAATTTGAGCAAACAACCAAACATTGTATCAAAAATATCCTAAAATGATAGGATATAACCACAAAAAGTTTCATGCCCTAATTTCCCGTAGTCATGCCCTATGTGCAACACTAACAACCACCGAGGGTAGAATTGGAAATTCATGATATAATTGAGTGAACAACCTCAACTTTGCATCAAAAATATCCTAAAATCACAGGATACAACTACCAAAATTATCTAGCAAAAATTCAAAGCCTAGCTGATATAACTGAACAAGAAAAATTCAAAATAAAACTTCGAACTGGTTCTTTTTTGGATTTTCAGGAGGGAGTTTTCAGAAGTAGCATGGGATGTTAACTTATTATAAACAGTTCAAAAGTTATGCCAACAATAGAAGTAATCAAAATACTATGCACAGAGCCTGAATATGCTATAGTGATGCACCACATGCAAAAGTAACATCCAACCAGGGTATAAATGGAAATTCATATTAAATTTGAGTAACCAACCAAAACTTTGCATCAATAAAATCCTAAAATCATTGGAACCAACAACAAAAAGTTTCATTCCCAAATTTCCCATAGTCAGGCACTACGTGCAACACTAACAACCATGGAGAGTAAAATTGGAAATTCATGATATATTTGAGTGAACAACCGAAACTTAGAATCAATAACATCCTAAAATCGCAGGACACAGCCATAAAATGTTTCTAGAAAAAATATGAAGCCTAACTGATTTCACTAGACAAGAAAAATTTAAATTAAATTCAAAAATAGAAAAGAAGTTGAAAAAGTATTTTTCTTTGGATTTTCATGTAGGGTTTTTCAGATGTAGTATGCAAAGACCGTTATATTTGTCCAATTCTGATAAGTAGTTCAAAAATTATACCCAAAATAGAATTTATCAAAATACTATGCATAGAGCCCGAATTTCCCCTACTGATGCACCACATGCAACAGTAAAAACCGAACAAGGCAGAAATGGAAATTTTAATTTTTAATTTGAGTAAAGAACCAAAACTTTCCATCAATAACATCGTGAAATCATAGGAAACAACCACAAAAAGTTTCATACACGAATTTCCCCTTATCATGCACTATGTGCAACAGTTACAACTAGAGAGGGTAGAAT
Organism: Lupinus angustifolius; assembly: GCF_001865875.1. Taxonomy (NCBI): domain Eukaryota; kingdom Viridiplantae; phylum Streptophyta; class Magnoliopsida; order Fabales; family Fabaceae; genus Lupinus; species Lupinus angustifolius. The sequence goes on along the minus strand of NW_017722110.1, from coordinate 30,592 downwards.
TGGAAATTCATATTATATTTGAGTGAACAACCAAAATGTTGTATCAATAATATCATAATCTAAGAAAAATAGAGAAAAATCATTGGACACAACCACAAAAAGTTTCTATAAAAAAATTCAAAGCTTAACTGATATAACTAATAAAGAAAAATTCACAGTAAAACATCAAAAATAGAAAAGAAATGGGAAAATGGATTATGTGTCGATTTTGAGGAGGTAGATTTCTACCCCAAATGCATATAATATTTGTCAAATTTTGATAAACAGTTCAAAAGTTATGCCAAAAATAGAATTTATCAGCATATTAAGCGAAGAGCCCAAATTTTCCTTGATGATGCACCACATGCAATAGTAACAATCAAAAAGGGCAAAAATGAAAATTCAAGTTAAATTTGAGTTAACAATCAAAACTTGGCATCAATAGCATTTGAGTGAACAACCATAAAGGGTAGAATTGGAAATTCATGATAAATTTGAGTGAACAACCAATAATAGCAACAATAACATCCTAAAATCACAGGACACAACCATAAAATGTTTCAAGCAAAAATTCAAAGCCCAACTAATTTCACTAGACAAGCTAAATTCGATAAAAATCAAAATAACACTTCAAAAATAGAAAATAAATGGAAAAATAGGTTTTTTTTTCGGATTTTCAAGAGGGAATTTACAGACATAGTATGGAAAGTCCGTTAGATTGGTTTTTTTGTACCCCAAATGCATATAATATTTGTCCAAATATGATAAACATTTCAAAACTTATGCCTAAAATAGAATTTATCAACATACTATGCATAGAGCCCAAATTTCCCCTATTGATGCACCACATGCAACCGCAACAACCAAACTGGACAAAAATGGAAATTCATGTTAAATTTGAGTAAACAACCAAATCATTGAATCAATAACATCCTCAAATCAAAGGAAAGAACAACAAAATTTTTCATTCCCGAATTTCCCGTAGTCATGCACTACGTGCAACAGTAATAACCACATACGGTAGAATTAAAAATTCATGATATATTTGAGAGAACAACCAAAACTTGGCAATAAAAAAATGCTAATATCACATGACACAACCACAAAAAGTTTCAAGCAAATATTCAAAGTCTAATTGATTTAACTGAACAACAATAATTCAAGAAAAAATCAAAAGAAAACTTCAAAAATAGAAAAGAAATGGAAAAAATGGTTTTTGTTTGTATTTTCAGGTTGGAGTATTCAGACATAGTATGCAAAGTCCAACAGCATGGATTTTTCTAACCCAACTGCATATACTATATGTTCAATTCTGAGAAAACGTTCAAAAGTTATGCCAAAAATATAATTTATCAAAATACTACGCAAAGAACCCGAATTTCCCCTAGTGATGCACCACATGCAACAACAACAACCAAACAAGGCAGAATTGGTTATTCATGTTTATTTCAGTAAACAACCAAAAACTTTGCGTCAATACCATCCTAAAATCATAGGAAACAACCACAAAAAGTTTCATTCCCGAATTTCCCATAGTCATGCACTATGTGCAACAATAACAACTAGAGAGGGTAAAATCGGAAATTCAAGATATGTTTGAGTGAACAACCAATACTTTGCATCACTAACATCCTAAAATGACAGGACACAACCGCAAAATATTTGTTGCAAAAATTCAAAGACTAACTGTTTTAAATGGACAAGAAAAATTCAAGAAGAAATCAGAATAAAATTTCAAAAATAGAAAAGAAACGAAAAAAGGTTTTTTATTTTATTTTCATTAGGGAGTTTTCAGACATAGTATGGAAAGTCCGTTAGAATGGTTTTCTACCCCAAATGCATATAATATTTGTCCAATTCTGATAAACAGTTCAAAAGTTATGCCAAAATTAGAATTTATCAAAATACTATGCAATGAGTAAGAAATTTCCCTGCTGATGCACCACATGCAATAATAACAACCAAACAGAGCAGAAATCGAATTTCATGAAAAATATGAGTAAACAACCAAATCATTGCATCGGTAACATCCTTAAATCAAAGGAAACAACCACAAAAAGTTTCATTCTCAAATTTCCCCAAGTCATGCACTACGTGCAACACTAACAACCACATAGGGTAGAATTAGAAATTCCTGATATATTTGAGAGAACAATCAAAACATTGCATCAATAACATCCTAAAATCGCGCGACAAAACCACAAAATGTTTCTAGAAAAAATTTAAATCCTAACTGATTTAATTGGACAAGCTAAATTCAAGAAAAATTAAAAATAACCACTACCCCAGATTTGATATACAACTGCTCCTATTCAACAACGCATTCCAGAATAACGCTGTTAATAAAAAAGGTGCAAGCTAAACAATAGGGCATACTAAAGCACACGCTGTTTAATTGGATCCAAGGATAACATTTCCACAGATAAGCGTTGTTGAATGAACAATGTAATACAAGAGTGATCTTTAACAACAGACTTTTAAGCGTGCACTGTTATTCGAAAAATATTCTACAGCCCTTCGTTAAACAACCATTGTTGATGAAGTTTTAAAATTAGTATCACATATTTTTATTAATGTCATTAAAAATTATATGGACTTGAATGTCATTATTTGCATGCCATTATTAGTGCTATTATTTGAATGTCACTAAAAATCACAATTACTTAAATATTCTACATATTTAATTAATTGTTATTAACACTATGTCATTATTTTAATATCTGTATTTTTTAATTGATAGTTGTGTCGTTTTTATAATTTGAAGGCTCTTTAACAATGATATCTCAAGATTATGCTGTTAGTTAACATATCATCAACAACGCTTCTGAAAGTTGTCACTATTGTAGAGTGCTCAGCAACAACGCTACCTTAAAAAAGCATTATGGATGAGTACTCATCAGCAGCGCATTCTTAAATATGCACTGTTGATGGGTTACGATGTTTTAAATATCAGAAGTTGAAACACTTACCTCTACACTCTCAAAACTTCTGCGATAAAAAAATCTCAAACTCTATGAACTTTCAAATACTCAGAAACTCTCATACAACTTCAAAAACTTCATCAATGGCTTATCGTAGTGATGATTCTCGAAGTAGTGATGATGCAACAGTACCTAGTACTCCTTTCAAATGTCCTCCTCGTGGAATGAATTGCATGAAGAAGGTGATTCATGCAAGTAGTAAGAACGTGAAGATACCAATTGAATGGAATACAAAAGGTCAACCATTAAACAAGAAAGGTGACAACACTTTGGTAAGCTTCACCAGGGTCACTGTTAGAAAAAATGTGCCTATCACATTCAGCTGTTGGACTGGTGTTCGATTGAATCCCGTGAAGGAGCGCCTTTGGAATGAGATTACAGTAAGTTTCCATTTACTTTTTTTGTATATTTGTGTTTTCATGCAATGTATATGTCTTTTCATGCACTATTTTCATGCATTGTATATATATGCATGTATTTACAGTTTTCACAGTTCTGATTTACGTGTTGTATTTAATTACGTGTTTTAGTAAACTTTTGAACACCAGTTCTGATTTACGTGTTTTCACAGTTCTGATTTACGTGCATGTATTTAATTCTTTTAATTACGTGATTTACGTGTTGTACTTAAATCGGCTAGAAAGGCTCTCCGACAATTTAGAACCAATGCTGAAAAGCTTGTTAGAGATGCCGATGGAAAACCCAAACTTCAAATTCCAACAAGATATGTAAATCATATTCAAGAGGAGGATTGGAAGAATTTTGTCACTCTACGCACACAAGACGAGTCTTTCTTGGTAAAATCATATTCTTTTTTTTGTATATAGACATTGTACTTATACGTTTAAATATATATATATATATATATATATATATATATATATATATATATATATATATATATATATATATATATATATATATATATATATATATATATATATATATATATATATATATATATGATTGTTGATGTTAATTTTGTTTGTTTTTGCCAAAAGTAAGCAATGAAACCCGCAAGAGGGCATCTAAACCTTTGTATCCATATAGAGCTTCCTGAGCAGGGTATAGAGGAGTTGAAAAAAATATTGTAAGTATTTTTAATTTTTAAGTACATTATTAGTTATGTTTTGTATCCATAATTAATTACATTTTTAATGGTTATGTTTTTGCAGTTTGAGCAAACCGATACTCCTTCGAGTTCACATGCTGTAGATCTCGGTGTTCTATGGCTGGATTCCCGTAAGAACAAGCAAGGCGTAATTGACAATGGAAAATTTCAAGAAGTGGCAAAACGTGTTGTAAGTGCTTATCATTTAGTTAAATTTGATTTCCATATTTTATTTATCCATGTGGTCGATTAATTAACATTGTGTGTTTTCTTGATGTGTAGGTTGCCCTAAAAGAAAATGAAGAGCTAAATACTTCGGACAGTCAACACAAGATACTTAATGAGGATGTAGGACTACGTCAGTACTTGGGCCGTATCCAGGGGGCGGGTTTTGGGGTGACCAAGAAGTCATTTGTAACCTAAAAGAAGCATGCTACCCGATCCAAGTTGGGTTGGATCCAAAAACATTTGGACTTTCTCATGAAACGCTACAGTCAATTTAAACATATACTTGAATAGAAGGATGATGAGGTGCACCAAGCTTGCGATGTCCCATGTAGCGTCAACGAGATTTTCTCAAAGGCGATTCATCAAAACATTATCATTCCTGAGGTAATTTAGTGTTAACTAATTTTCATTTGTTGGCCCTTTAATTTAATTTTGGTCGTAAACTAATTAATTATATGTTTTAACTAACATTTATGGAATTAGTACATGCAAACTGTTCTTGGACCTATCCCGCCCAATCATGTGAAGGTCGTGATTGAGGTTGCAATTGATGATGATGCATTGTTTCCAATTCCTCTCAGTGAGGATATCTTGGCAGTTGGAGGGGCTATAGGCACTTTTGTGGCTAGGTCAATAGACCTTGTGCATGTAGTGGCAAATAAGGTATGAGTTTGACCTAATGCTCATTAATTCTTAATGATTATAAGTTTTGATTCGTAACTGATATGTTTGCATTTAATATTTAAGGGTAGTGAACATTCCGCACCACACTCTACAACCATTTAAAAGGAATCAATGACATCCCATGTTCCTCAAATAGTAGCGAAAAAGGAAAAAAGTTGGGACTATTAAGCATCGCTCCAAAAAGAACAAAGGGTTGATGAAGAAGCAAGAATCGTTGGGGGATGTGAGCTCCAAAGAATTGCATATACCCTTATGCATTCAGTTGTTCACGCATGTACAAAGTTTGGGTTCGGATGGACTAATCATCGTACCACTTCCTTTTGAGGTGTTCAAGATTGAAATCCAAGAATATATTGGCATCAATGAAGTCAAGGATATCCACAAACATGTCTGGGTAGGTGCAAGTGTTGTATGTGTATATGTGAGGTAAATTATGTTTTCTTAACATTTCACTTTTGCATTTATCATTATTGACGTTATAATTAAGTAACATTTGTGTTATGTATATTAGGTGCTTGTAGGAAAACCTTATCAAGAAAGATAATAAGAAGGTGATGTTCTTTTCCCCATATTCCACTATGGTGCCAAGAAGTGCCACCACTAAGAACTTAGGGGATTAGACAAAATAGGTTGCAGATATTATGATCGAAAGTAAAGATTCGACAGATTTATTTCCATCACCTTTTAATACTGGGTGAGCATTTGAGTTTGTATATGTTTGTATTTGTATTATGTGCCTAACATTTCATAACCGTATGCATATGTTTTGTTAGGGAACATTGGCTTCTGGTTGTCATTAATCGGATCGAGATGCAAATATACTACTTTGACTCATGGAAATGTGACGATCCGAACAAGTACACCATTATGAAATAAAAATTCACTAAGTGAGTGGACTATTCATTTACTTGTTTAGTAATTAAGTACATTTTTTGTTGTTTAGGGGGCTGCAAATTTTCAGATCCCATAATGTTCGTCCTAAATATTCATTAAACAACATCAAATGGATTCATGTAAAGGTATTGACACAAATCATCTCAAACAATTATATATATATATATATATGTATGTATTAACCATACTTCAGTGAAAGTTATACTTATATGTGTACTTGAAAATAATTGTAGACCCCATGCCAAACCAACGACAAAGATTGCGACTATTATGCGTTGATCTACATGAAGGAGATTATTAAGCAATGGCCAGCTCCAGTCCAGTTTGATGCAGAGTCATTCAAAGAAGACCAAGTCACCCAGATTAGGGAAGATTGGTGAAAATATGTACTTACTTTCAAAGAGTAGTGTTCGGTTATGGTGTATATGTGAGAATTTTGTTTTGTTCTAGTGTATACATATTTGTTTTGTAGCATAATCTGTTTTGTAGCTTGATGTATGTATCTGTTCAATATATGTATGGTGTTCTAAGTTTTGGATGTGTTTTGGTGTTGTGCTGCATGTTTGTGCTTAATAGTGTAGAATTAGGAATCAATATATACAACAATGCTTATTTAAGTATACGTTGTTGTACATACATATATTCAACAACATATACTTAAATAAGCACTATTGAATACTTAATTATATATGTAATTGATTAATATTATTTGAATGTCATTAATGTCTTCAACATCACACATTTAAGTATACGCTATTAATTACATATCTTCAACAGCGCCATCTTAACTAGGCATTGTTAAAGGCATGTATTGCACAACGCCTTCTTAAATATGCGTTGTTCAAGACTCTGACCAAACCCTAAAAACATAAAACATTCACGCACTCACACACATTCTCTGCAATCCCAAAACTCATTTACCCAACAACGAAACTAATTTACTCTCAAAATCATTCAACACCGAAAATCATTTATTCACAAAATCACTCAACACCGAGAATCATCACTCATTCAACACTGAAAATCATCACTCATTCAACACCGAAAATCATCACTCATGCAACACCAAAAATCATAACTCATTCAACACCGAAAGTGAGTTTCCTTTATAAATATTTTGCCTTATTTTATTACATGAGTTAGAATGCATTGTACCCCTTAGTTACCATTTACGAAGAGAATATAAAAGGACTATAGCTTAAATTATCAATAGAAAAATTAACATGCACAAATAAACAATATATTTGGAAGTGAACATCCCAAAGTATAATGTATTTAACTCATAGATAATTTCACTAGAAGTATAATGTACTTTCTCTACTTGGGGAGCTTAACTCCAACCTTTAGTGTTTCTTGAAAGATTTAACTCATTAATATTTTTGTCAATTCCTTTCTAGAAAATGGATCGAAATTGGATGACGACCAATCCATTGACAAAGGAGTATGAGGATGGAGTCAAATATTTTGTTAGGTTTGCTACTGATAATTCTGAAAACCCGAATAAAATTGTTTGACCTTGCTTAAAATGTTTTTATTCCAATCGAGTTACTCCTAATGAGTCATACGTGCAAAAAATGCCTAAAATTCATATACTTTTTATGGCACTTATCCTTGAAAAAATCGAGAAAAGCGTCTTAATTCAACACTTTTTGGATAAAATATCACAATCTTGTATATATGCATTGTGTATTTCTTTTGTATTATATTTTGTAGGATTTTAGGTGAAAAAGAGAAGAATTAATCAAATAGAAAAAAATGCTTAAAAGAAGCCAAAATGATCCACACATGACATGCTTAAGCTTGACATGGCAAGCTATGTGCTTAGCCTTAAGCATGACTCAACAAGACTTGGCCTATGTCAAAAATATGGATTCAACTTGAATCTACTCACTAAGCAACTTAGCCTGGACCAAGCCCACACTTAGCAGACCTGGACACCAACTTAGCAAAGTTAGACTTAACCTGACATAGTTAGAACACAAGCCTAGCACAAGCCAACCTTCTCAAGGAGACAGCTTAGCAGAGCACCTGGACCGCCCAGCTTGGAAACACACACCTGACCAGATCAACAAGCAACAAGCCACAACACCATCAACACGGTCAAAGCTGCTCAAGCAGGTAGTTGAGTAGTGCCACATAAGCGCTTGGCGGTGTTCACCAAGCAACTTGGTCAAGTTGACTTAGCCACCAAGAAACCATGACATCATGCATGACCTCCCTCCAGGTAGCCTCCTTAAGCTTTTCAGAGGTATCTCACAATAGTTGGGACAATAGCTCAGAACTAGCTTGGGTGAGTCAACCCCAAGCAGGTGACTAAGCTACTTGGCCAGGACCAAACCCATGTTGAAGGGTTTGGTCAGCGGCTTGGCGGTCAAGGAGAGGAGCTTGGTGATGGTAGAGAACTTCTATAAATAGGAGGACACCTCAATGGCAAAATACATTCATTCTCATTCATAACACACATTCTCACATACACTTCCATTCCTCATAACCAAATTCTTCTCTTCTTCTTGTAATTTTCTTGGAGAGTTTCTACTCCAAAGTAGTTTAGGTAAGTTTATTTTATAGTTTTTTCTTAATTCAAGAGGAGAAAGGAGATGGAAAATGAGATACAAAAACATAATTTTGTAATCTCATTGCGGTCTAAAAAACATCTCATCCTTGGATAGATGGCTCATGCTCCTACAAATTGACTTGGATTAGGGTGTAGTTTCTTCTCTTTAATTTATCATATTTTGAATTCAATTCATTTCAAGTTATTACTTTTGGTTAAGTTTTCATTCTTTATGATGTTCTTAATGCAGTTTTATCTTGATCACCTAAAACTTGATTTAAAGATCCAAAAATGCTTCTTCTTAAAGTGTTGACAAGTGAACTAAAAATTATAACCTATACCTTAGTTCACTTGCCGCATCAAGCATCTATTTTAAACAACTAATGTTCAAGGCTAAATAAAGTTAATGGAGTCTGAAGTAGGGTGTGACAACCTACTCCGACGAGTGGCACTTAACTATTATTTAGTCTATAACACATAACTTGTAATGTTTTCAAAATAAATTAAGTAGACAAATAACTCCATATTTCCAACAAAAAGTTTCCTCAAGAATTTGTTCATATTAGTTGTTTATGTTTATTTAATTGTTAATATTTCATAAAAAAATAAAAAAAAAGATATTTAAACATTATTAGTAATATAACATGTTTATAACAATGTTCTATTAGGCAATTCCTTGTGGTTCGACATAACCCTATACTATATATACTACAATTGAATCTTGAAAGAGATGCAAATGTAAAATGGATGGTCACCTATTACTCTATCAAGTGGATGGTCTTTCTTGGTTTTCCACACCCTCGGCAAGTCCTGATGGTCCTCACTGACTTCTTTCTCATCCTTAGCCCCTTTGTCCTTTTCCAATTCCTTAGTATATGCTTCGTCCAATGTGAACGTGGATCGAATTGGAAATTCATGTTAAATTGCAACAGTAACAACCAAACAGGGCAGAAATTAAAATTCATGTTAAATTTGAGTAAACAACCAAAACTTTGCATCAATAACATCCAAAAATCATAGGAAACAACCACAAAAAGTTTCATTCCGAAATTTACCCTAGTCATGCACTATGTGCAAAAGTAACAACCATGAAGGATAGAATTGGAAATTCGTCTTATATTTGAGTGAGCAACCAAAATTGCATCAATAAGATCCTAAAATCACAGGATACAACCAGAAAATGTGTCTAGCGAAAATTCAATGCCTAACTGATTTAACTGAACAAGAAAAGTTCAAAATTAAACTTCAAAAATTGAAAAGAAGTGGAAAATTGGTTTTTTTGGATTTTGAGGAGGGATTTTTTGGACATAGTAAGGAAATTCCGATAAAATGAATTCTTCTACCCCAAAGGTATATAATATTTGTCCAATTTTGATAAACAGTTCAAAAGTTATGCCAAAAAAATAATTTATCAAAATACTATCCAATGATCCCCAATTTACCCTAGTGATGCACCCCATGCAACAATATCAACTAAATAGGGTAGAAATGGATATTCATGTTAAATTTGAGTAAACAACCAAAACTTTGCATAAATAATATCCTAAAATGATAGGACACAACCACAAAAAGTTTCATGCCCAATTTTCCTCTAATCATGCAGTTTGTGCAATAGTTTAAACCAAAGAGGGAAGAATTGGAAATTCATGTTACATTTGAGTGAACAACTAAAACCTTGCATCCATAACATCCTAAAATCACAGGACACAACCATAAAAAGTTTCTAGCCAAAATTCAAAGCCGAATTTGTTTAACTAAAGAAGAAAATTTGAAGAAAAAAAGTCAAATTAAAACTTCAGAAATACAAAAAAGAAAGGGAAAATGGGTTTTTAGGATTTTTAGGAGGGAGATTTCGCATGTAGTATTGAAATTCCAACAGAATAGATTCTTCTACCCCAAATGCATATAATATTTGTCCAATTCTTATTTACAGTTCAAAAGTTATGCCACAAGTAGAACTTATCAAAATACTATGCAAATAGCCCGAAATTCCCCTTGTGACGCACCACATGCAATAGTAACAACCAAACATTGCATAAATGGAAATTCATATTAAATTTGAGTAAAAAACCAAAACTTTGTTAGGTATCAGTGGTTAAAATACACCTAGAAGGGGGGGGGGGTTGAATAGGTGTAGAGGTTAGAATATCCGCTTTTCAAAAACAACACTTAATGCTGAATTACCCCAGATTAATCTATTAAAGAAATAGAGATAATCGATTAACGCAATTGACTTAATCGATTAAAACAGAAAAGCAAGCTCAAACAGATTCGGTTTCTTGCACGACAAATAACCGATATTGAAATGAATACACAGAGCTTACAATTTTATCAGAGTATTAACAGTATAGCACAGAGACAGAATATAGCAATTAAATCTACTATACAAGTTAACCGATTAAATGCAATAAAGAGAGAGAGAGAGAGAGATAGAGAGAGAGAAAATCCTGCAACACGATTTTTATCCTGGTTCGTTTGCGTGTCCACTTGCAAACTACATCCAGGCCTCCCGGCTGATCTGGGAGATTTTCTTCACTATAATTGAATCAATGTTTTACAAGCACTTCTTCCAATTACAACACTTAGACATTCACAAGAAAATAAAGAACCTTATTCTATGGTTTGACTCCCTTCCTACCGACAAAGAAAAATTTTCTTTCGGCGTAGCCCCAGCCAAGAACCTTGTTCTTTATTATCAAGAACTCTAAGCAAAATGAAGATACAACTCAACATCTTAGGTGGTACGACACCTCGAGATTCCCAATGTTACAACGATTTTTCACAACAAAACTATAGAGTAAACTCAAGCAATTACAAAGCTCATATCTAACAAATAAAACTTTACTCTAAACACCTAACACAAATCTCATGCAATATGACAATGTATTAGTTGAAAAACAGAATTTACAGAATGCAAAAACTTCACAAAAGCATCAATGAATGCATGAACATGTAAGATGAAATGATGAGAAATATATTCTGAAAACGCAGTTTATAAAGAATCAGTTCTGCAGTCCATTTAATCGATTAAGACCTTGGTTAATCGATTAACGTTGTTTAAAAACGTAACTGATTCTGTTTTCCAAGTTTTTCAGTTTCAGCAGCTTTTCAAAAAGTTAGGTTAATTGATTAACTCATGCCTTAATCGATTAACAACATATTTTCATATGTATTTTCAATTACAAAAACTCAAATATGTTATGCACTTGATTCATACATGTTTAACACTAAGTTTATGCCTAGGATGCACAGATACATGTATTTATGTGATGCATGAACATATTATAAATGACATATCTCAAAAATGAAATGATTTAAAGTTTTATGCATATGAGACATGTGTTAAGGTTACCTAAGCCTTACACTCAACCTAAACTAGTCTCTAGTCTAAGTATAGTACCAATCAAAAACTTAAGCATGTTGATTTGTTGATGATCTTCAAGCTCTTATTAGCACAAGTTGTCCTCATCAAAACCATGACATATAATGAGCGAGCTTTCCAAAGTGTTCCTCTTGACATGCGTACTTTCAAACTTTGCATCATTAACATCCTAAAATCATAGGAAACAGCCACAAACAGTTGTATGTATGAATTTCCCCTAGTCATGCAGTACGTACAACATCAACAACCATAAAATGAATTTTTCTACCCCAAATGCATATAATAGGCATCTAATTCTTTTAAACAGTTCAAAAGTTATCCCAATAATAGAATTTATCAAAATACTATGCGAAGAGCCCGAATTTCCTCTAGTGATGCCCCACCACATGCAACAATAACAACCAAACAGGGTAGAAATGGAAATTCTTGTTAAATTTGAGGAAACAACCAAAATATTACATCAATAACATCCTAAAATCATAGGAAACATCCACAAAATTTTATTACCTGAATTTCCCATTATCATGTACTACTTGCAATAGTAACACACACATAGGGTAAAATTCGAAATTCATGTTATATTTGAGTGAACAACCAAAACTTTGCATCAATAATATCCTAAAGTAACAGGACACAACAACAAAAAGTTTCATTCAAAACTTTAAAGCCTAACTGATGTAACTGAACAAGAAAAAATCAATAAAAAATCAAAATAACACTTCAGAAATCGAAAAGAAATGGAAAAAAGTGTTTCCTTTTAGCAAAATACTATGCAATGAGCCTGAATTTCCACAAGCGATGCACCACAAGCAACATTAACAACCAAAATAGGGCTGAAATGGAAATTCATGTTAAATTTGAGTAAACAACAAAAACTTTGCATCAATAATATCCTAAAATTATAGGAAACAACCACAAAATGTTTCATGCCCAACCAAAACATAGAGAGTAAAATTGGAAATTCATATTATATTTGAGTGAACACCCAAAATTTGCATCAATAACATCCTAAAACATTGCATCAAAATAAAATTTCAAAAGTTGAAAACAAATGGAAAAAAGGTTTAGTTTTTGGGAGTTTCAGGATCAAGTTAGGAGTCAAAATATGGAAAGTCCGATGGAATGGCTTTTTCTACACCAAATGCATATAATATTTGTCCAATTATGATACATAGTTCAAATGTTATGCCAAAAATAGAATTTATCAAGATACAATGCAAAAAGCACTAATTTCCCCTTGTGATGCACCACATGCAACAACAACAACCAAACATGACATGAATGAAAATTCTTGTTTAATTTAAGAAAACAACCAAAACATTGCATCAATAACATCCTAAAATCATAGGAAACACCCACAAATAATTCATACTCGAATTTCTCCTAGTCATGCACTACGTGCAACATTAAAAACCAAATAGGGCAGAAATGAAAATTCATGTCAAAATTGAGTTACAGCCAAAACATTGCATCAATAACAGCTTAACATCATAGGAAACAACCACAAAGGTTTATGCCTAGATTACCCCTATCTAAACACTACATGCAACAATAACAACCACAGAGGTTACAATTGGAAATTCATGTTATATTTGAGTGAACAACAAAAACTACGTGCAAAAGTAACAACCACATGCAACCAAACAGGGCAGAAATTGAAATTCATGTTAAATTTGAGTAAACAACCAAAATTTTGCATCAATAACATCCTAAAAAAATAAGAAACAACCACAACAATTTTCTTGCCCGAATTTACCCTAGTCATGCACTACGTGCAACAGTAACAACAATTGAGGGTAGAATTGGAAATTCATGTTACATTTGAGTGAACATCCAAAACTTTCCATCAATAACATCCTAAAATCACAGGCCACAACCATAAAAAGTTTCTACTAAAAATTGAAAGCCAAACTGATTTAACTGAACAAGAAAAAATCAAAATAAAACTTCAAAAATCGAAAAGAAATGGAAACCTTCATAGAATGGATTTTTCTACCCCAAATACATATAATATATTTCCAAATATAATAAAGAGTTCAAAAGTTATGCCAAAAATAGACTTTATCACAATATTATGGAAAGATCCCGAATTTCCCCTAGTGATGCAACACGTGCAACAGTAACAACCAAACAGGGAAGAAAAGGAAATTCATGTTAAATTTCAGTTACCAACCAAACCTTTGCATCAATAACATCCTAATTCATAGGAAACAACTCCAAAAAGTTTCATGCCCTAATTTCCCCTATTCATGCACTATGTGCAACAGCAACAACCACATAGGGTAGAATTGGAAATTCATGTTATATTTGAGTGAACAACCAAAACTTTACATCAATGACATCCTATAATCACAAGACACAACGACAAAAAGTTTCTAGCAATGATTCAAAGTCTAATTGATTTAACTGGCCAAGAAAAATTCAAGAAAAGTTCAAAATAAACTTCAAAAATAGAAATGTAATGGAAAAAATGGTTTATTTTTGGATTTTCAGACTTAGAATGGAATGTCCGATAGAATGGATTTTTCTACCACAAATGCATATAAATTTGTCCAATTCTGATAAACAGTTCAAAAGTTATGACAAAAATAGAATTTAGCAAAATACAATGCAATGAGCCTGAATTTCCATTGGCGATACACCACATGCATCAATAACAACCGAATAGGGCAGAAATGGAAATTCATGTTAAATTTGAGTAAACAACTAAAACTTTACATCAATAACATCCTAAAATCCAAGGTAACAACCACAACAATTTTCATTTCCGAATTTACCTAGTCATGCACTACGTGCAATAGTAACAACCCTTGAGGGTAGAATTGGAAATTCATGTTATATTTGAGTGAACAACCAAAACCTTCTACAACCACAAAAACTTTCTACAAAAATTTCAAAGTCAAACTGATTTAACTTAAATAGAAAAGTTCAATATAAAACTTCAAAAATTCGATAGAATGGATTTTTATACCCTAAATACGTATACCATTATCTATTTCTAATAAAGAGTTCAAAATGTATGAAAAATATAGACAATATCATAATACTATGGAAAGAACCCGAATTTCCCCTAGTGATGCACCACATGCAACAATAACAACCAAACATGGCGGAAATGGAAATTCAAGTTAAATTTGAGTAAACAACCAAAACATTACATCAATAACATCCTAAAATTATAGTAAACAACCACAAAATGTTTCATGCCCAAATTTCTGCTAGTCATGCACTACCTGCAACACTAACAACGATAGAGGGTAGAAATGGAAATTCATGTTATATTTGAGTGAACAACTTAAACATTGCATCAATAACATCCTAAAATCACAAACACCACCACAAAAAGATTGTAGCAATAATTCAAAGCCTAACTGATTTAACTGTACAAGTAAAATTCAAAATCATAAAAGAAATGGAAAAAATTGATTTTTTTTTTAATTTTAGGAGGGGGTTATCAAACGAAGTATGGAAAGTCTGGTAGAATGAACTTTTCTACCCCAAATGCATATAATATTTGTTCAATTCTGGTAGAGCACTAATTTTCTCTTGTGATGCACCACATGCAACAACAACAAACAAATAGGACAGAAATGAAAATTCATGTTTAATTTAAGTAAAAAACCAAAACTTTGCATCAATAAAATCCAAAAATCATACGAAACACCCATAAAAAGATTCATGCCCGAATTTCCCCTACTCATGCACTACGTGCAACAATGACAACTAGAGAGGGTAGAATTGGAAATCATGTTGTATTTGAGTGAGCAACCAAAACTTTACATCAATAATATCCTAAAATCACCGGACAAAACCACAAAGATTATAGCAAAAATTCAACGCCAAACTGATTAAACATAATAAGAAAATTTCAAGAAAAAATCAACATAAAACTTCACAAATCGAAAAGACACGGAAAAAGGGGTTTTTTTTTAATTTTCAGGATGGAGTTTTCAGACGTACTATAGAAAGTACGATAGAATGGACTTTTCTACCCCAAATGCATATAATATTTGACCAATTCTAATAAACAGTTCCAAAGTTGTGCCAAAAATAGAATTTATCATGATACTATGCGAAGAGCCCGAATTTCCCCAAGTGATGCACCACATGCAACAGTAAGAACCAAACATGGTAAAAATGTAAATTCATGTTAAATTTGAGTAAATAACTAAAACTTTGCATTAATAACATCCTAAAATCATAGGAAACAATCATTGAGGGTAGAATTGGAAATTCATGTTATATTTGAGTGAACAACTAAAACATTGCATTGATAACATCCTATAATCACAGAACGCAAACACAAAAATTTTCTATCAAAAATTCAAAGCCTAACTGATTTAACTGAACAAAAAATTATAAATAATACTTCAAAAATAGAAAAGAAATGGAAAGAAGGGTTTTTTAATTTTGGATTTTCAGGAAGGAGTTTTCAGACTTGAAATGGAAAGTCCGATAGAATGGATTTTTCTACTCCAAGTGCATTTAATATTTGTCCAATACTGATAAACAGATCAATTGTCATGCCAAAAATGGAATTTATTAACTTATAATGCAAAGAGCCCGAATTACCCCTAGTGATGCACCACATGCAACAATAACAACCAAACATGGCAGAAAGGGAAATTCATGATAAATTTGAGTAAACAACCAAAACATTGCATCAATAATATCCTAAAATCATAGGAAACAACCACAGAAAGATTCATGTCCGAATTTCCCCTAGTCATGCACTACGTGCAACAATAACAACCAAACAAGGCAGAAATGGAAATTCATGTTAAAATTGAGTAACAATCAAAACATTGCATCAATAACATCCTAAAGACATAGGGAACAACCATAAAAAGTTTCCCGTACGAATTTCACCTAATCATGCATTACGTGCAACAAAAAGTTATATTGGAGTGAACAACCAAAACTTTGCATCCATAACATCTTATAATCACATGAAACAACCACAAAAAGTTTATAGCTAAAATTCAAAACCTAACTAATTTAAATGAACAAGAAAAAATCAAGAAAAGTTCAAAATAAAACTTCAAAAATAGAAATGAAATGGAAAAATGGGTTTTTTGGATTTTCAGAAGTAGTATGGAATGTCCGATAGAATGGATTTTTCTACCCCAAATGAATATAATATTTGTCCAATTCTGATAAATTGGTCATAATTTATGCAAAAAATAGAATTTACCAAAATATTATACACTGAGCCAGAATTTCTACATGCGATGCACCACATGCATCAATAACAACCAAACATGGTAGAAATGGAAATTCGTGTAAAATTTGAGTAAAGAACCAAAACATTGTATCAATAACATTCAAAAATCATAGTAAACAACCACATAAATTTTCATGCCCGAATTTCCCCTAGTTATGCACTACATGCAATAGTAACAACCATTGAGGGTAGAATTGGATCAACCAAAACTTTACATCAATAACATCCTAAAAACACAGGACACAACCAAAAAAAGTTTTTGTAACAAAAATTCAAAGCCTAATTGATTTAATTGAACCATAAAAATTCAAAATAAAAATTGACAAATAGAAAAGAAATCGAAAAGAGGTTTTTTCGAATTTTGATGAGGGAGTTTTGAGACTTGGTGTGGAAAGTCCGATAGAATCAATTTTTCTACCACAAATTCATATAATATTTATCCAATTGCGATAAACACTTCAAACGTTATGCCAAATATAGAATATATGAAAATACTATGCAAAGAGCTCGAATTTCCCCTGTTGATGCACCACATGCAATAGTAACAACCAAACAGGGCAGAAAAGTAATTTCATATTAAATTCTAGTTAGAAACCTAAAGCTTGCTTCAATAACATCATAAAATCATAAGAAGCAACAACAAAAAGTTCCATGATCGAATTTCCCCTAGTCATGCCCTACATGCAATAGTAACAACCTTAGAGGGCATAATTGAAATTCCAGTTATATTTAAGTTAACAACCTAAATATTGCATCAGTAACATCCTAAAATCCAAGGACACAACCACAAAAACAGTCAAGCCCAAATTCAAAGCCTAACTAATTTAAATAAACAAGACAAATTCAAAGTACAGCTTCAAAAGTAGAAAAGAAATGGAAAAATGGGTTTTTATTGATTTTCAGGAGGGATTTATTAGACAAAATACGAAAAGTTTGATAGAATGGGTTTGTTACCCCAAATGTATATAATATTTGTTCATTTCTGATAAATAGTTGAAAAGATATGCCAAAAATAGAATTAATCAAAGTACTGTGTAAAGATCCTGAATTTCCCGTAGTGATGCACTACATGCAACAATAACAACCACAGAGGGCAGAGATGGACATATCGTGTTAAATTTGAGTAAACAACCAAAAATTTGCGGCAATAACATCCTAAAATCATAGGAAACAACCACAAAACGTTTTAAGCCCGATTTGTTAGGTATCAGTGGTTACAATACACCTAGAAGGGGGGGGGTTGAATAGGTGTCGCGGTTAGAATTACCGCTTTTCGCAAATCAACACTTAATGCTGAATCAACCCTACTTAATCGATTAAGGAAAGGAAGATAATCGATTATATGCACAATCTTAATCGATTAACAAAAAGAACAGTTTTAAACAGAAACAGTTTTAATCGATTAACAGAAACAGGATAATCGATTAACACAGCAATATTAATCGATTAAACAGAACCAGTAAGCAATTACAGAAACGATTAAATGCAGAACAGATAACCGATAACAGAACGAATACAGAGCTTACAAATTTGTATATCAGAATAGCTTGCAATACAACAAAAGAACAGAATGTATTAGTTGAATCAAATATACAAATTAATCGATTGAAAACAGAAGAGAGAGAGAGAGAGAGAACAAATCCTGCAACGCGAATTTTTATCCTGGTTCGTTTGCTGTCCACTGCAAACTACATCCAGGCCTCCCGGCTGACTTGGGAGATTTCCTTCACTATAATCGAATCAATGTAATTTACAAACACATTATCCAATTACAACACTTAGCAAATGACAAGAAATCAAAGAAACTATTCAATGGTTTGACTCCCTTCCTACCGATAAAGAAAACGTTTCTTTCGGCGTAGCCCCAGCCAAAGAATCTCTCGTTCTTTCCTTTTCTTACACTCTAAGCTATGAAGAAACACACAATCTCTACTGGTGATACGACACCAAGAGATTCCCTTTCACAACAATTACACAAGAATTACAAGAGTAATATTAAGCTATACCTAAGCTCAAATACAACATGAAGGCTTTACTCTAATGCACATTTAACACAAACACATGTGAAATGACAAGTATTAGTTATGAAAACAGAAGTTACAGAATCATAAAATTCATGAAAAAACGCATCAAAATATGCATGAACATGTGAGGGAAAACATGAGAGATTATAACATGAAATGCACTCAATCCTAAAGCAAGGAATCTCTCATTTCTAAACTCACTAATGCAATTAACAAATAGATGCAGCAATTAACACGTAGAATGCTCTAACTCTCTAATAAATGCAACATGCAACTTATGAGATTAATTCTGAAAACGCAGTTTATAAAGAATCAGTCCAGAACCCCAGATAATCGATTGGGTTAATCGATTAAATGATTGGTTAATCGATTAACAGTAATTAAAATGTGTATTTTTAAATACAAAGCATCAAATACGTTATGCACTTAGATGATACATGTTTAACACTTAGTTTTATGCCTAGAATGCACATATACATGTATTTATGTAATGCATGAACATATTATGAAT
Organism: Lupinus angustifolius; assembly: GCF_001865875.1. Taxonomy (NCBI): domain Eukaryota; kingdom Viridiplantae; phylum Streptophyta; class Magnoliopsida; order Fabales; family Fabaceae; genus Lupinus; species Lupinus angustifolius. The sequence continues at coordinate 11,020 of NW_017722110.1, read as the reverse complement.
GACATATCTCATGGATGAAATGATTTAAAAGATATATGCATATGAGACATGTATTAGGTGCCCTAAGCCTTCGACTCAACTTAAACTAGAATCTAGTCTAAGCCTAGTACCAAATAAAAGACTTAAGCACGTTGACTTGTTGGTTATCTTCAAGCTCTTTTAGGCACAAGTTGTCCGCATCAAAACCATGACGTTCAAGGAGAGCTTTCCAAAAGTGTTCCTCTTGACATGCACACTTGCACGATTTCCTCTAGTCATGCACTACATATAACAACGACAACCATAGAGGGCAGTATTGGAAAATCCTTCTAAATTTGAGTAAACAACCAAAACATTGCAACAATAACATCCTAAAATCATTGAACACAACCACAAAAAGTTTCAAGCCAAAATTGAAAGCCTGACTAATTTAACTGAACATAAAAAATTCAAGACAAATTCAAAATAAAACTTCAAAAATAGAAAAGATATGGAAAAAGGGATTTTGTTTTTATTTTAAGAAGGGAGTTTTTAGACGAAGAGTAAATAGTCCTATAGAATGGACTTTTCTACCCTAAAGTCATATAAAATTTGTCCAATTCTAATAAAAAGTATAGAATTTATCAAAATAGAATTTATGAAAAACAGAATTTATCAAAATACTCTGCGAAGAGCCCGAATTTCCCTAGGTGATGCACCATATGCAATAGTAACAACAAATCTGGGCAGAAATGGAAATACATGTTAAATATGAGTAAACCACCAAAAATTACATCAAAAACATCCTAAAATCATAGGAAACAACCACAAAAAGTTTCATGCCCAAATTTCCCTTAGTCATGCACGATGGGCAACAATAACAAACGTAGAGGGTAGAATTGGAAATTCATGTTATATTTGATTGAACAACCAAAACATTACATCATTAACATCCTAAAATCACAGGAGACAACCAAAAAAAGTTTCTAGTAAATATTCAAAGCAAAAATGATTTAAATGAACAACAAAAATTCAAGAAAAAATTAAAATTCATCTTCGGAAATAGAATAGAAATGGAAAAAAGTGTTTCGTTTTTAATCAAGAAGGAATTTTCAGACATAATATGGAGAGTCCGATGGAACGGATTTTTGTAGCACAAATGCATTTACTATTTGTCCTAATATGTTAAACTTTACTAATATTATGCCAAAAAAGAACTTATCAAAATACTATGCAAAGAGCTCGAATTTCCTTCAATGATACACCACATGCAACAATAACAACCAAGCATGGCAGAAATGGAAATTCATGTTAAATTTGAGTAAAAAACCAAAAATTTGAATAAATAACATCCTAAAATCGTGGGAAACAACCCCATAAAGTTTCATGCCCTAATTTCCCCTAGTCTTGCTCTACGTGTAAGAGTGGCAACCACAGAGGGTAGAATTGGAAATTCATGTTATATTTGAGTGAACTACTAAAACACAACAATAATAACATCCTATATTCATAGGATAAAAACACAAAAAGTTTCTAGGAAAGATTCAAAGCCTAACTGATTTAACTGAATAAGAAAAATTCAAGAAAACTTCCAAATATAACATCAAAAATAGAAAGGAAATGGAAAAAATGTTCTTTTAGATTTTCAGACGTAGTGTGGAACGTCCGATATAATGGATTTTACTACCCCAAATACATTTAATAATATTTGTTCAATTCTTATAAGCAGTTCAAAAGTTATGCCAAAAATAGAATTTAGGAAAATACTATTCAATGAGCCCGAATTTCCCTTGAGATGCACAACATGCAACATAAACAACTCCACGGGGCATGAATAGAAATTCATGTTAAATTTGATTAAACATAAAAAACTTTGCATCAATGACATTCCAAAATCATAGGAAACAAACCCAAAAGGTTTCATGCCCGAATTTCCCCTAGTCATGCACTATGTGCAAAAGTTACAACCACTAAGGGTAGAATTGGACATTCATGTTATATTTAAGTGAACAACCAAAACTTTCCATCAAAAACATGGTAAAATCACAGGCCACAACCACAAAATGTTTCAACCAAAAATTCAAAGCCATACTGATTTAACTGAACAAGAAAAGTTCAAAATAAAACTTCAAAAATTGATAAGAAATGGAAAACAGGTTTTCTTTTCTATTTTCTAGAGGGAGTTTTCAGACTTAGTATGGAAAGTTAAATAGAATGGTTTTTTCTACTCGAAATGCATATAATATTTGTCCAACTCTTATAAATAGTATAAAAGTTATGCCAAAAATAGAATTTATCAAAATACTATAAGAAGAGCCCGAATTTCTCCAAGTGATGCACCACATGCAACATTAACAACAAAACCAGGCGGAAATGGAAATTCATGTTAAATATGAGTAAGCAACCAAAACTTTGCATCAATAACATCCTAAAATCATAGGAAACAACCCCAAAGATCTTCATGCCCGAATTTCCCCTAGTCATACACTATATGCAACACTAACAACAATAGAGAGTAGAATTGGAAATTCATGTTATATTTGAGTAAACAACCAAAACATTGCATCGATAATATCCTAAAATGACAGGACACAACCAAAAAAAATTAAATTCAAAATTAAATTCAAAGCCTATCTGATTAAATAGAACAAGAAAAATTCAAAACATATTCAAAATAAAACTACATAAATAGAAAAGAAATGGGAAAATGGGTTTTTGGATTTACAGAAGTGAGTTTTTAGACTTAGTACGAAAAGTCCGATAGAATGCATTTTTTTTACCCCAAATTCATATTAAATATGTCCAATTCTGTTAAACCGTTCAAAAGTTATGCTAAAAGTAGAATTTATCCAAATTTTATGCAAAGAGCCCGAATTTCCAGTAGTGATGCACTACATGCAACAGTAAGAATCAAACAAGCAAAAGTGGAATTTCATGTTAAATTTGAATAAACAACCAAAAGATTATATCAACAACATCCTAAAATCAATGGAATCAACCGCAAGAAGTTTCATGCCTGAATTTCCCCTAGTCATGGACCTCGTGCAACAATAACAACGACATAGGGCAGATTTGGGAATTCATATTATATTATAGTGAACAAAGAAACATTGCATCAATAACATCCTAAATTCTCATGACCCAACCACCAAAAGTTTCAAGCCAAAATTCAAAGCGTAATTGATGTAAGTGAGCAAGACAAATTCAAGACAAATTAAATATAAATCTTCAAAAATAGAAAAGAAATGGACAAAATTGTTTTTATTTTTTGGATTTTCAAGAGGGAGTTCTCAACCGTAGTATACAATTCCGATAGAATGGATTTTTCTACCCCAAATGGATACAAAATTTATCCAATTATGATATACAGTTCAAAAGTAATGCTAGAAATAGAATTTAACTAAATACAGTTCAAAAGTTATGCAACAGTAACAAATAGTAAAATCCATAGGAAACACCGACAAATAGTTTCATGCCCGAATTTCCCCTAGTCATGCACTAGTTGCAATAGTAACTACCACAAAGGGTAGAATTGGAAATTCATGTTATACTTTAGTGAAAACCGAAATTTTGCATCAATAACATCCTATCTGATTTAACTGAACACGAAAAATTTAAAATAAAACTTCAAAAATAGAAAAGACATGCAACAAAGCGTTTTTTTTGGATTTTTAGGCGGGAGTTTTCAGACTTAATATGTAAATTTCGATTGAATGGAATTTTCTATCCTGAATGCTTATAATATTTGTCCAATTCTGATAAACACATCAAATGTTGTGCTAAAATAGGTTTTATCAAAATACAATGCAAAGAACCCAAATTTCCCTAGTGATGCACCATATGCAATATTAACAACCAAATATGGCAGAAATGGAAATCCATGTTAGATTTGAGTAAACAACCAAAACATTGCATCAATAACATCCTAAAATCTTACAAAACAACTACAAAAAATTTCATGCATCAATTTCCCCCACTCATACACTACGTGGAATAGTAACAACAACAATAGGTAGAATTGGAAATTCATGTTTTATTTGAGGGCACAACCAAAACCTTGCATGAATAACATCCTAAAATCTTAGGACAAAACCATATAATGTTTCTAGCAAAAATTCAAAGCCTAACTCTTTAAAATTAACAAGAAAATTGAATAAGATATCAACATGAAACTTAAAAAATATATAAGAAATAGAAAAAGGGTTTTTTATTTATTTTCAGGAGAGAGTTTCAATAGAATGGATTTTTATACCCCAAAAGCATATAATATTTGAACAATACTAATAAACAACCAAATTCATGTTAAATTTATGATAATACGATGCAAATCACCTGTATTTTCACCTGTATTTATGATAATACGATGCAAATAGTATTTATGATAATACGATGCAAATCACCTGTATTTTCCCCTGGTCATGCACCACATGCAACAGTAACAACAAAATAGGAAAGAAATGGAAATTCATGTTAAATTTGAGTAAACAACCAAAACTTTGCATCAGTAACATCCTAAATCATAGGAAACAACCCCAAAATGTTTCATGCCCAAATTTCCCATATTCATGCACTAGGTGAAACAGAACAACAAGAGAAGATAAAATTGAAAATTAATGTTGTATTTGAGTGAGAAACCAAAATTTTACATCAATAACATCCGAAAATCACTGGACAAAACCACAAAGATTCTAGGAAAAATTCAAAGACTAACTGATTTTGCATAACAAGAAAAATTCAAGAAACATTCAACATAAAACTTATAAAATCGAAAAGAAATGGAAAAAAGTGTTTTCTAAATTATCATGAGGGAGTTTTCGGACGTACTATGGAAAGTACGATAAAATGGACTTTTCTACCCCAAATACTTATAATATTTGACCAATTCAAATAAACAGTTCAAAAGTTATGGCAAAAATAGAATTTATCATAATACTATGCGAAGAGCCCGAATTTCCCTAGGTGAGGCACCATATGCAACAATAACAACCAAACATGGCAGAAATGGAAATTCATGTTAAAATTGAGTAAATAACCAAAACATTGAATTAATAACATCCTAATATAATAGGACATAACCATTGAGGGTAGAATTGGAAATTCATGTTATATATAAGTGAACAACTAAAAATTTGCATCAATAACATCCTATAATCACACAACCCAAACAAAAAAAGTTTCAGACGTGGAATGGAAAGTCCGATAGAATGGATTTTTCTACCCCAAATGCATATAGTATTTGTCCATTTCTGATAAATAGTTCAAAAGTTATGCACCACATGCAACAGCAACAACCAAACATGGCAGAAATGGAAATTCATGATAAGTTTGAGTATACAACCAAAACTTTGCATCAATAACTTCCTAAAATCATAGGAAACAACCAAAAAAGGTTTCATGCCAACATTTCCTTTAATCATGAATTACGTGCAACAGTAACAATCATAGAGGTTACAATTGGAAATTCATGTTATATTTAACTGAAGAACCAAATCTTTGCATCAATAATATCCTATAATCATAGGAAACAACCAAAAAAAGTTTCTAGCCAAATTCAAATCCTAACAGATTTCACTGAATAGGAAAAATTCAAAATAAAAATCTTCAAAAATAAAAATGAAATGGAAAAATGGTTTTTTATTTTGGATTTTCAGTAGTATGGAAAGTCTGATGGAATGGATTTTTGTACCCCAAATGCATATAATATTTGTCCAATTCTGATAAACAGTTCAGAAGTTATACCAAAAAATAGAATTTAGCAAAATACTATGTAGTGAGCCTGAATTTCTACTAGTGATGCAACACACGCAACAATATCAACCAAACAGGGTAGAAATGGAAATTCATGTTAAATTTGAGTAAACAACCAAAACTTTGCATCAATATCATCCTAAAATCGTAGGAAAAACCCACAAGAATTTTCATTCCCGAATTTCCCCTAGTCATCCAATACATGCAATAATGACAACCATTGAGAGTAGCATTAGAAATTCATGTTATATTTGAGTCACCAACCAAAACTTTCCATCACTAACATCCTAGAATGAACGGCCTAAACCACAAAAAGATTCTAACAAAAATTCAACTGAACAATAAAAATAAAAGAAAATATCAACATAAAACTTCAGAAAAAGAAAAGAAATGGGAAAAAATGTTTTTTTGTTTTTAGGAGCGAGTTTTCAGACGTAGAAAGTCCGATAGAATGGATATTTCTACCCTAAATTCATATAATATTTGTCCAATTTTGATAATCAGTTCAAAAATTATGCCAAAAATAGAATTGATCAAAATACTATGCAAAGAGCCCGAATTTCCTCTACTAATGCACCACATGCAATACTAACAACCAAACAGGGCAGAAATGGAATTTCATGTTAACTTTAAGTAAATTCCCAAAACTTAGCATCAATAATATCCTAAAATCATAGGAAACAACCAAAAAAAGTTTCATACAGGGTAGAATTGGAAATTCAACTTATATTTGAGTGAATAACCAAAACCTTGCATCAATTACATCCTAAAATCACAGGACACAACCAAAAAAAGTATCTAGCAAAAATTTGAAGCCTAATTGATTTAATTGAACAAGAAAAATTCAAAATAAAACTTGAAAAATAGAAAAGAAATCAAAACAGTTTTCTCGGATTTTCAGGAGGGTGTTTTGAGACTCGGCATGGAATATTCGATGTACTGGATTTTTCTACCCCAAATTGATACAATATTTATCCAATTTGTATAAACAGTTCAAATGTTATGCCAAATATGGAATTTATCAAAATACAAGGCAAGGAGCTTGAGTTTCCCCTAGTGATGCACCACATGCAATAGGAACAACCAAACAGGGAAGAAATGGAATTTCAAATTAAATTCTAGTAAAAAGCTAAACCTTGCTTCAATAATATCATAAAATCATAGGAAGCAACCACAAAAAGTTTTATGCTCGAATTTCCCCTAATCATGTAGTACATGCAATAGTAACAACCTTAGAAGGAATAATTGAAATTCCTATTATATTTAAGTTAACAACCAAAATATTGCATTACTAACATCCTAAAATCAAGGACACAACCACAAAAACGTTCAATCCCAAAATCAAAGCCTAACTAATTTAACTAAACAAGACAAATTCATGACAAATTCAAAATAAAACTTCAAAACTAGAAAAGAAATGGCAAAAAGGGTTTTATGGATTTTCAGGAGGGATTTATCAGAAACAATACGAAAAGTTTCATAGAATGCATTTTTTACCCCAAATGCATATAATATTTGTCCTTTTCTGATAAATAGTTCAAAAGTTATGCACCACATGCAACAACAACAACCAATCATGGCAGAAATGGAAATTCATGATAAGTTTGAGTATATAACCAAAACATTGCATCCATAACTTCCTAAAATCATAGGAAATAACCACAAAAAGTTTTATGCCAACATTTCCTTTAATCATGCATTACGTGCAACAGTAACAATCATAGAGGGTACAATTGGAAATTCATGTTTTATTTGAGTGAAGAACCAAAACGTTTCATTAATAATCTCCTATAATAATAGGAAACAACCACAAAACGTTTCTAGCCAAATTCAAATCGTAACAGATTTAACTGAATAGGAAAAATTCAAAATAAAAATCTTCAAAAATAAAAATGAAATGGAAAAATGGTTTATTTTTTGGATTTTCAGTAGTAGGGAAAGTCTGATGGGATGGATTTTTGTACCCCAAATGCATATAATATTTGTCCAATTCTGATAAACAGTTCAGAAGTTATACCAAAAAATAGAATTTAGCAAAATACTATGTAGTGAGCCTGAATTTCTACTAGTGATGCACCACACGCAACAATATCAACCAAATAGGGTAGAAATGGAAATTCATGTTAAATTTGAGTAAACAACCAAAACTTTGCATCAATATAATCCTAAAATCGTAGGAAAAACCCACAAGAATTTTCATTCCCGAATTTCCCCTAGTCATGCACTACATGCAATAATGACAACCATTGAGGGTAGAATTAGAAATTCATGTTATATTTGAGTCACCAACCAAAACTTTCCATCACTAACATCCTAGAATGAATGGCCTAAACCACAAAAAGATTCTATCAAAAATTCAACTGAACAATAAAAATAAAAGAAAATATCAACATAAAAACTTCACAAAAAGAAAAGAAATGGGAAAAAATGGTTTTTTGTTTTTAGGAGCGAGTTTTCAGATGTAGTATAGAAAGTCCGATAGAATGGATATTTCTACCCCAAATTCATATAATATTTGTCCAATTTTGATAATCAGTTCAAAAGTGATGCCAAAAATAGAATTGATCAAAATACTATGCAAAAAGCCCGAATTTCCTCTACTGATGCACCGCATGCAATAGTAACAACCAAACAGGGCAGAAATGGAATTTCATGTTAACTTTAAGTAAATTCCCAAAACTTAGCATCAATAATATCCTAAAATCATAGGAAACAACCAAAAAAAGTTTTATAAAGGGTAGAATTGGAAATTCAAGTTATATTTGAGTGAATAACTAAAACCTTGCATCAATAACATCCTAAAATCACAGGACACAACCAAAAAAAGTATCTAGCAAAAATTTGAAGCCTAATTGATTTAATTGAACAAGAAAAATTCAAAATAAAACTCGAAAAATAGGAAAAAAATCGAAAAAGGTTTTCACGGATTTTCAGGAGGGAGTTTTGAGACTCGACATGGAATGTTCGATGTACTGGATTTTTCTACCCCAAATTCATACAATATTTATCCAATTTGTATAAACAGTTCAAATGTTATGCCAAATATGGAGTTTATCAAAATACAAGGCAAGGAGCTCGAGTTTCCCCTAGTGATGCACCACATGCCATAGGAACAACCAACCAGAGAAGAAATGGAATTTCAAATTAAATTCTAGTAAAAAGCTAAACGTTGCTTCAATAATATCATAAAATCATAGGAAGCAACCACAAAAAGTTTTATGCTCGAATTTTCCCTAATCATGTACTACATGCAATAGTAACAACCTTCGAGGGAATAATTGAAATTCCTATTATATTTAAGTTAACAACCAAAATATTTCTTTACTAACATCCTAAAATCCAAGGACACAACCACAAAAACGTTCAATCCCAAATTCAAAGCCTAACTAATTTAACTAAACAAGACAAATTCATGACACATTCAAAATAAAACTTCAAAACTAGAAAAGAAATGGAAAAAATGGTTTTATGGATATTCAGGAGGGATTTATCAGAAACAATATGAAAAGTTTGATAGAATGGATTTTTTTACCCCAAATGCATATAATATTTGTCCATTTCTGATAAATAGTTCAAAAGTTATGCCAAAATAGTATCAAAATATTTTGCAAAGAGCCTCAATTTCCCATAGTGATGTAATAAGTGCCAAACATAGCTAAATTTCAGACACTTTTATGGCACTTATCATAGGCAAATTTAGAAAAGCCAATTTAAAACAATACTTTTCTATAAAATATCACAACCTTATATATATGCGTTTGTATTTCTTTTTTATGTGTTTTGTAGGATTTAGAAAGAAGAAGAAAAGAGGAAAAAGACTCATGGTCAAAGAGAAAAAGAAGTCAAAATCAAGGTGCCATAGTAGGCAGCTGAGCGTGGACCACGCCACACTAAGCTGACCTGGACACCAGCCTGACCTGGACCAAGCGGCTAAAGCAAGCAACTGAGCAGACATGCTTGGCCGCTCAGCCTAGCACCAGTCTATATCTGATACGGTCAGAACTCAAGCTGGGCACGGTTAGCGGTGACACATGTGTGCTTAGCGGTGAACCAGATTCCTGCCCAGGTCAACACGTACCAAGCCACGTCTCAGTCAGCACGGTCAAAGTTGTTGACCAACCAGCTTAGCAGTGCCACAGGTGTGCTGAGCGGTGTGGACCCAGACTTGACTTTGCCATCAAGCAAACCATGAAGTCACCAATGACATCACTTCAAGTAGCCCACCATAGGCTTTTCAGAGTAACTCACCATAGCTGGTCCCATAGCTCACAACTAGCTTTGGTGAGCCAAGCTTAAGGAGGTGACAAAGCTGCTTGATCAAGTGACCAAACCCATGCTGAAGGGTTTGGTCAGTGTTGAGCGGTGCAAACAAGCAGCTCAACGGATCCAGGGAAATTTCTATAAATAGAGGCATTTCATTCGAGACATCATACATCATTCACCATCTTGCCTTGAAATTCTTCTTCCCTGAAGTTCTCCCTTCTTGTTCTTAGTTCATAGGAGCTTTATTTTAGTAAGTTTTGTAATTTTAGTTTATAATTCAAGAGGAGAAAAGGAGAAAGCAAATGAGATGCAAAAATCAATTGTGTAATCTCAGGTGGAACTCCAAGCATCCAATCCTTGGATGGATGGCTCATGCTCCTAACATTTTCTTTTGAATGGGGTTATGTATTTCTACTTCTTCTTTTATTCAAAAGTTTGAATTTTAATCATTCAAGTTGGTGCTTTGGTTAACTTTAATTGTTTGAGAAATTCTTAATGCTCTTTTTTTATTGATCACCTAATAACTGATTTCAAGTCATAAAAATTACTTGTCTAAAACACTTAACAAATAAACTAAGAAGTAGTTGTACTACTTAGTTTATTTGCCAAGTTAAGCATACTTTTCTTAAGATCTTATATTTATTACTACCTCAATATTAGAGTAGCCAAGATTAAGGTGTGACAACCTAGTCTTATGTGGACATAATATTGTTTATTAATAAATATAAGTGATTATCATTCTACCATTTTTGAACATACACTAAAAGGAGTATTTTAGACCTTGGTATTTGGAGTTAATCAAAGTAAAACATAAGAACTTGTCTAAGTAGTTCAAATTCATAAGAAATTGACAAATATTTTCCTCATTCAAAATGATCTTGTCTCCTCAAGAATTTTTTAATATTTAGTTTATGTTTCTTGTTAATTGTTTATATGTAATTCAAAACAAAAACCATCGAAATATGTTTAACTCATTATTTCTGCATTGACATATTCATATGATTCATTCTATTAGGCAATTTCTTGGGGTTCGACATAACCCATACTATAC